>NC_057809.1:317220645-317235335 GCF_018294505.1 Triticum aestivum | reverse complement strand
CGCAAGAACTTGATTTTCCTGTCATGTTGATTCTCAACCTCACTCTGAAATTCCGTGAACTTTTCAAAGGTCTCAGACTTGTGTTTCATTAAGTAGACATACCCATATCTAATCAAGTCATCAGTGAGGGTGAGAACATAACGATAGCCACCGCGAGCCTCAACGCTCATTGGACCGCACACATCAGTATGTATGATTTCCAATAAGTTGGTTGCTCGCTCCATTGTTCCTGAGAACGGAGTCTTGGTCATTTGAGGCATGGTTCGCACGTGTCAAATGATTCGTAATCAAGAGACTCCAAAAGTCCATCTGCATGGAGCTTCTTCATGTGTTTGACACCTATGTGACCAAGGCGGCAGTGCCACAAGTATGTGGGACTATCATTATCAACCTTACATCTTTTGGTATTCACACTATGAATATGTGTAACATTACGCTCGAGATTCATTAAGAATAAACCATTCACCAGCGGAGCATGACCATAAAACATATCTCTCATATAAATAGAATAACCATTATTCTAGGATTTAAATGAGTAGCCATCTCGAACTAAATGAGATCCTGATACAAGTTTATGCTCAAAGCTGGCACTAAATAACAATTATTGAGGTTTAAAACTAATCCCGTAAGTAAATGCAGAGGTAGCGTGCCGACGGTGATCACATCGACCTTGGACCATTCCCGACGCGCATCATCACCTCGTCCTTCGCCAGTCTCCGCTTATTCCGTAGCTCCTGCTTTGAGTTACAAATGTGAGCAACCGCACCGGTATCAAATACCCAGGAGCTACTAAGGTACACATCAATTACATGTATATCACATATACCTTTAGTGTTGCCGGCCTTCTTGTCCGCTAAATATTTGGGGTAGTTCCGCTTCAAGTGACCACTTCCCTTGCAATAAAAACACTCAGTCTCGGGCTTGGGTCCATTATTTGGCTTCTTCCCGGCAGCTTGCTTACTGGGTGCGGCAACCCCCTTGCCGTCCTTCTTGAAGTTCTTCTTACCCTTGCCTTTCTTAAACTTAGTGGTTTTATTAACCATCAACACTTGATGTTCCTTTTTGATCTCCACCCCCTGCATATTGAAGTTCATCATAAAGCTCTTGTAGCTCAGTGGAAGTGACTGAAGGATTCTGTCAATGAACGCGTCATCCGGGAGATTAACTCCCAGCTGAGTCAAGCGGTTATGCAACCCAGACATTTTGAGTATGTGCTCACTGACAGAACTATTTTCCTCCATCTTACAACTGAAGAACTTGTCGGAGACTTCATATCTCTCGACCCGGGCATGAGCTTGGAAAACCATTTTGAGCTCTTCGAACATCTCATATGCTCTGTGTTGCTCAAAACGCTTTTGGAGCCCCGGTTCTAAGCTGTAAAGCATGCCGCACTGAACGAGGGAGTAATCATCAGCACATGACTGCCAAGCGTTCATAACGTCTTGGTTCTCTGGGATGGGTGCGTCACCTAGCGGTGCTTCTAGGACATAATCTTTCTTGGCAGCTATGAGGATGATCCTCAGGTTCTGGACCCAGTCCGTATAGTTGCTGCCATCATCTTTCAGCTTGGTTTTCTCTAGGAACGCGTTGAAGTAGAGGACAACGTGGGCCATTTGATCTACAAGACATATTGTAAAGATTTTGGACTAAGTTCATGATAATTAAGTTCATCTAATCAAATTAATCAATGAACTCCCACTCAGATAGACATCCCTCTAGTCATCTAAGAGAAACATGATCCGAGTCAACTAGGCCGTGTCCGATCATCACGTCAGACGGACTAGTTAACATCGGTGAACATCTTCATGTTGATCGTATCTTCTATACGACTCATGCTCGACCTTTTGGTATTCCGTGTTCCGAGGCCATGTCTGTACATGCTAGGCTCGTCAAGTCAACCTAAGTGTATTGCATGTGTAAATCTGGCTTACACCCGTTGTATTCGAACGTTATAATCTATCACACCCGATCATCACGTGGTGCTTCGAAACAACGAACCTTCGCAACGGTGCACAGTTAGGGGGAACACTTTCTTGAAATTATTACGAGGGATCATCTTATTTAAGCTACTGTCATTCTAAGCAAATAAGATGTAAAACATGATAAACATCACATGCAATCAAATAGTGACATGATATGGCCAATATTGCTCCTTTTGATCTCCATCTTTGGGGCTCCATGATCATCGTTGTCACCGGCATGACACCATGATCTCCATCATCATGATCTCCATCATCGTGTCTTCTTGAAGTTGTCTCATCATCTATTACTTCTACTACTATGGCTAACGCTTTAGCAATAAAGTAAAGTAATTACATGATGTTTATGCTGACACGCAGGTCATAAATAAATTAAGACAACTCCTATGGTTCCTGCCGGTTGTCATACTCATCGACATGCAAGTTGTGATTCCTATTACAAGAACATGATCAATCTCATACATCACATATATCATTGATCACATCCTTTTGGCCATATCACATCACACGGCACATGCTGCAAAAACAAGTTAGACGTCCTCTAATTGTTGTTGCAAGTTTTTACGTGGCTGCTATAGGTTTCTAGCAAAAATGTTTCTTACCTATGCCAAAACCACAACTTGATATGCCAATTTCTATTTACCCTTCATAAGGATCCTTTTCATCGAATCTGATCCGACTAAAGTGGGAGAGACAGACATCCGCTAGCCACCTTATGCAACTAGTGCATGTCAGTCGGTGGAACCAGTCTCACGTAAGCGTACGTGTAAGGTCGGTCCGGGCCGCTTCATCCCACGATGCCGCCGAATCAAGATAAGACTAGTAACGGCAAGTAAATTGACAATATCGACGCCCACAACTACTTTGTGTTCTACTCGTGCATAGAAACTACGCATAGACCTAGCTCATGATGCCACTGTTGGGGAACGTATCAGAATTTTAAAATTTTCTATGCATCACCAAGATCAATCTATGGAGTTATCTAGCAACGAGGGAAAGGGGAGTGCATCTACATACCCTTGTAGATCGCGAGCGGAAGCGTTCAAGAGAACGGGGATGATGGAGTCATACTCGTCGTGATCCAAATCACTGATGACCTAGCACCGAACGGACGGCACCTCCATGTTCAACACACGTACGGTTGGGAAGACGTCTCCTCCAACTTGATCCAGCAAGGGGGAAGGAGAGGTTGATGGAGATCCAGCAGCACGATGGCATGGTGGTGGAAGCAACGGCGATCTCGGCAGGGCTTCGCCAAGCTCAGTGAGAGGGAGAGGTGTCACGGGAGGGAGAGGGAGGCGCCAGGGGCTAGGGTGCGGCTGCCCTCCCTCACCCCCACTATATATAGGACCCCTAGTGGGGCGCCAGCCCTAGGAGATCCAATCTCCAAGGGGGTGGCGGCCAAGGGGGGTGGCTTGCCGCCCAAGCCAAGTGGGGCGCCCCCACCCCTAGGGTTTCCAACCCTAGGCGCAGGGGGAGGCCCATGGGGGGGGGGCGCACCAGCCCACCAGGGGCTGGTTCCCCTCCCACTTCAGCCCATGGGGCCCTCCGGGATAGGTGGCCCCACCCGGTGGACCCCTGGGACCCTTCCGGTGGTCCCGGTACAATACCGATTACCCCCGAAACTTTCCCGATGGCCGAAACTTGACTTCCTATATATAAATATTCACCTTCGGACCATTCCGGAACTCCTCGTGACATCCGGGATCTCATCCGGGACTCCGAACAACTTTCGGGTTACCATATACTAATATCTCAACAACCCTAGCGTCACCGAACCTTATGTGTGTAGACCCTACGGGTTCGGGAGAAAGGCAGACATGACCGAGACGACTCTCCGATCAATAACCAACAGCGGGATCTCGATACCCATGTTGGATCCCACATACTCCTCGGTGATCTCATCGGATGAACCACGATGTCGAGGATTCAATCAATCCCGTATACAATTCCCTTTGTCAATCGGTATGTTACTTGCCCGAGACTCGATTGTCGGTATCCCAATACCTCGTTCAATCTCGTTACCGGCAAGTCACTTTACTCTTACTGTAATGCATGATCCCGTGATCAACCACTTGGTCACATTGAGCTTATTATGATGATGCATTACCGAGTGGGCCCAGAGATACCTCTCCGTCATACGGAGTGACAAATCCCAGTCTCGATTCGTGCCAACCCAACAGACACTTTTGGAGATACCCGTAGTGCACCTTTATAGTCACCCAGTTATGTTGTGACGTTTGGCACACCCAAAGCACTCCTACGGTATCCGGGAGTTGCACAATCTCATGGTGTAAGGAAATGATACTTGACATTTGGAAATGCTCTAGCAAACGAACTACACAGTCTTTGAGCTATTCTTAGGATTGGGTCTTGTCCATCACATCATTCTCCTAATGATGTGATCCCATTATCAATGACATCCAATGTCCATAGTCAGGAAACCATGACTATCTTTTGATCAACGAGCTAGTCAACTAGAGGCTCAATAGGGACGTGTTATGGTCTATGTATTCACACATGTATTACGATTTCCGGATAACACAATTATAGCATGAACAATAGACAAATATCATGAACAAGGAAATATAATAATAACCATTTTATTATTGCCTCTAGGGCATATTTCCAACATCATTATGGGCCTATAGAACTAATCCGATGGGTATGTCTCCGTATAAAATGGTCTATGGGAAAGCATGTCACTTGCCTCTCGAACTAGAACACAAGGCTTACTGGGCTATTAAAGAACTTAATTATGATTTTAAACTTGCCAGTGAGAAGAGGGTATTTGATATTAGTTCACTTGATAAATGGAGAACCCAAGCCTACGAAAATGCCAAGTTGTTTAAAGAAAAGGTTAAAAGATGGCACGATAAAAGGATACAAAGCGGGAGTTTAATGTAGGTGATTATATATTGCTATACAACTCCCTTTTAAGACTTTTTGCAGGAAAACTTCTCTCTAAGTGGGAAGGTCCTTACGCTATCAAGGAGGTCTACCGTTCCGGTGCCATAAAAATCAACAACTTCGAAGGAACAAATCCGAAGGTGGTAAACGGTCAAAGAATCAAACATTATATCTCAGGTAATCCCACAAATGTTGAAACCAATGTTATTAAAACCGTAACCCCGGAGGAATACATAAGGGACACTTTCCAGAATGTTTCAGACTCCGAAAAGGAATAGGTACGTGGTACGGCAAGTAAACCGACTCCAAAACAGTTATTATATATTTCTCCGTTTTGGAATATTTAGAAAAATAGAAAAATAAGAAGCAGTCCGGGAAGGACACGAGGCCTCCACGAGGGTGGAGGGCGCGCCCTACCCTACTATGCGCGCCCCTACCTCGTGGGCACCTCGTGTGCTCTCCGGACTCCGTTTTTTACAGGACACGTATTTTGGTCGGTAAAAATTCATTATATAACCTCCCGGGGGTTTTGACTCCCGTATCACGCAAAAATCTTCTGTCTTTGTTTCGAGCTATTTTTTTGACAGATCTAGATTATCATGGCATCTCCAAGTGCTCCCAAGGACAAGTTCTTTGAGAAGGTCATCAACCCTTACCTTGCGGAGGTGCAGCGACACCCTCAATCCATTGAGATGCGTGATGGGTTGCTGCGCATCCGTGATGCTGAGGGACCGAAGGGGACCGGAAGCATGGAGACGAGGCTCGAAGCAATGGAGCAACAAGTTTTCAAGTGTCAGGGGATGGTGGAGCGTGGACTCAACTCCAACCACATGATGATCGTAGAATTCACCAACAAACACAAGCTGGATGCCGACAACATCGGGGAGACCATCTTCAAGCTTCACGAGAACATTGAGCACCTTCAAGCTCAAATCTATGACCTGCAAAACCAAAACTGTGAGTATGAATATTTATTCAAAAGGATAAGTTTGGCTGTAGATTTGAGGATCCCGGAGACCTGGTCATCTTTCTATGATGGTGAGCCTATGCCTTGGAAGAAGGACGACAAGCCTACGCCATCAACAAAATCACCACCGTCTCCACCAACAAAGAAGAATTGAGTATTTGGTATCGGCACTCCACTTGTCAACTGCCAAGCTTGGGGGAGTGCCCCCGTATCGTATCACCATCACTTTATCTTTACCGTTTTTCTTAGTTCAATCCTTTTGGTAGTATCTTGATCTAGTAGAATAAAAGTTCTTAGTATGATCTAGTCGTGAGTTTTGCTTTATTATCCTTCTATGTAATCGATTCTGTGAGCTATATAATAAAGATTAGTGTTGAGTCAAGGGCTTGATTATTTTGCCATGATCCTAAAGGAATAAAAGAAAAAGAGAAAGAAATAAAAAGGAACAAAGAAATCATATGAGTCTTATGGAGAGTAATGAGCTCACGTAGAAAGAGTATGGTGAATAAAAGTTATTGAGGGTTGACAAACACAGTTTTTGTCATTGTTGCAATTAATAGGAAGTAATAAAGAAAGAGAGGTCTTCACATATATATATACTATCTTGGACATCTTTTATGATTGTGAGCATTCATTAAAATATGACATGCTAAAGAGTTGACATTGGACAAGGAAGACAACGTAATGGGTTATGTTTTCTTACATCTGAGATAAATTATATTGTCTTGGATCTTCCAACATGATGAGCTTGCCTTTCCCACTCATGCTAGCCAAATTCATTGCACCAAGTAGAGATACTACTTGTGCTTCCAAATACCCTTAAACCAGTCTTGCCATAAGAGTACACCATACCTACCTATGGATTGAGTAAGATCCATCAAGTAAGTTGTCATCGGTGCAAGCAATAAAAATTGCTCTCTAAATATGTATGATTGATTGGTGTGGAGGAAATAAGATTTATACGATCGTGTGATATGGAAGTAATAAAAGCGACAGACTGCATAATAAAGGTCCATATCACCAGTGGCAATATAAAGTGACGTTCTTTCGCATTAAGATTTTGTGCGTCCAACCATAAAAGCGCATGGCAACCTCTGCTTCCCTCTGCGAAGGGCCTATCTTTTACTTTTATCTCCTACATTACATAAGAGTCATGGTGATCTTCACCCTTCCTTTTTACATTTTATCCTTTGGCAAGCACAATAAGTTGGAAAGATCCTGGTATATATGGCTAATTGGATGTGAGTTTTCATGAACTATTATTGTTGACATTACCCTTGAGGTAAAACGTTGGGAGGCAAAACTATAAGCCCCTATCTTTCTCTGTGTCCGGTTAAAACTCCATACCCATAAGTATTGCATGAGTGTTAGCAATTGTGAAACATTATATGATAGTTGAGTATGTGGACTTGCTGAAAAGCTCTTATACATTCACTCTTTCCTATGTTATGATAAATTGCAATTGCTTCAATGACTGAGATTGTAGTTTGTTAGTTTTCAATGAAGTTTACGATTCATACTTGATATTGTGACTGAATTATTACTCTAGCATAAGATATTATATGACAAGAATTATATAAGTTGGTGTTCTAAGAATGATCATGATGCCCTGATGTCCGTATTTTATTTTTATCGACACCTCTATCTCTAAACATGTGGACATATTTTTCGATTTAGGCTTTTCGCTTGAGGACAAGCAAGGTCTAAGATTGGGAGAGTTGATACGTCCATTTTGCATCATGCTTTTATATCAATATTTATTGGATTATGGGCTGTAATTACACATTATGTCACAATACTTATGCATATTCTCTCTTATTTTACAAGGTTTACATAAAGAAGGAGAATGCCGGCAGCTGGGATTCTGGCTAGAAAAGGGCAAATATTAGAGACCTATTCTGTACAGCCCCAAAAGCCATGAAACTTCACGGATGATGTTTTCCAAATATATAAAAAATACTGAGCGCAAGAACCTCACCAGGGGGGCCACACCCTTCCCACGAGGGTGGGGGGCGCGCCCTACCCCCCTGGGCATGCCCCCTACCACGTGGGACCCCTGGTGGCTCTCCGGAAGCCATCTTCTCGGACGAAACTCCGCCGCCACAAGGCGAAACCTTGGCGGAATTAATCTAGGGCTCTGGCGGAGCTGTTCTGCCGGGGAAACTTCCCTCCCGGAGAGGGAAATCATCGCCATCGTCATCACCAACGCTCCTCTCATCGGGAGAGGGCAATCTCCATCAACATCTTCACCAGCACCATCTCATCTCAAAACCCTAGTTCATCTCTTGTATCCAATTCTTGTCTCCATGTCCGGGATTGGTGCTACTAGGTTGCTAGTAGTGTTAATTACTCCTTGTAGTTGATGCTAGTTGGTTTAATTGGTGGAAGATCATATGTTCAGATCCTATATGAATATTAATACCCCTCTAATTATGAACATGTTTATTCTTTGTGAGTAGTTACTTTTGTTCCTAAGGACTTGGGAGAAGTCTTGCTATTAGTAGTCATGTGAATTTGGTATTCGTTCGATATTTTGATGAGATGTATGTTGTCTCTCCTCTAGTGGTGTTATGTAAACATCGACTACATGACACTTCACCATTATTTGGGCCTAGGGGAAGGCATTGGGAAGTAATAAGTAGATGATGGGTTGCTAGAGTGGCAGAAGCTTAAACCCTAGTTTATGCGTTGCTTCGTAAGGGGCTGATTTGGATCCATATGTTTCATGCTATGGTTAGGTTTATCTTAATACTTTTGTTGTATTTGCGGATGCTTGCAATAGATGTTAATCATAAGTGGGATGTTTGTCCAAGTAAGGGCAGCACCCAAGCACCGGTCTACCCACATACCAAATTATCAAAGTACCGAACGCGAATCATATGAACGTGATGAAAACTAGCTTGACGATATTCCCTTGTGTCCTCGGGAGCGCTTTACATCATATAAGAGTTTGTCCAGGCTTCTCCTTTGCTACAAAAGGATTGGGCCACCTTGTTGCACTTTATTTACTTTTGTTACTTGTTGCTCATTACAAATTATCCTATCACAAAACTATCTTTTACCACTTATTTCAGTACTTGCAGATAATACCTTGCTGGAAACCGCTTATCATTTCCTTCTGCTCCTCGTTGGGTTCGGCACTCTTACTTATTGAAGGGACTACGATAGATCCCCTATATTTGTGGGTCATCAATCGGCAAGCCATAGAAAATAAATGGATCTTCAAGAGGAAGACGGACACTGATAGTAGTGTTACTATCTACAGAGCTAGACTTGTCGAAAAAGGTTTTGACAAAGTTCAAGGTGTTGACTATGATGAGATTTTCTCACTCGTAGATATGCTTAAGTCTGTCGAATCATGGTAGCAAATTGCCATATTTTATGAAATCTGGCAAATGGATGTCAAAACTACATTCCTTAATGGATTTGTTAAAGAAGAGTTGTATATTATGCAACCAGAAAGTTTTGTCGATCCTAAAGGTGCTAACAAAATGTGCAAGCTCCAGCAATCCGTCTATGGACTGGTGCAAGCATCTCAGAGTTGGAATATACGCTTTGATGAGTTGATCAAAGCATATAGTTTTATATAGACTTGTGGTGAAGCTTGTATTTACAAGAAAGTGAGTGGGAGCACTACAACATTTCTGATAAATATATGTGAGTGACATATTGTTGATCGGAAATAATGTAGAATTTTCTGGAAAGCATAAAGGAGTATTTGAAAGGAGTTTTTCAAATAAAGACCTCGGTGAAGCTACTTACATATTGAGAATCAAGATCTATAGAGATAGATCAAGACGCTTGATAAGTTTTTTCAATGAGTACATACCTTGACAAGTTTTTTTTGAACTAGTTCAAAATGGAACAGTCAAAGAAAGAGTTCTTACCTTTGTTACAAGGTGTGAAATTGAGTAAGACTCAAAACCCGACCAGAGCAGAAGATAGAAAGAGAATGAAAGTCATTCCCTATGCCTCAGCGATGCCATGCTATATACTAGATGTATTGTATACCCTACACTGAGTTTGGCAAGGGAGTACAATAGTGATCTAGGAGTAGATCCCTGAATAGCGGTCAAAATTATCCTTAGTGGAATAAGGATATGTTTCTCGATTATGGAGGTGACAAAAGGTTCATCGTAAAGGGTTACGTCGATGCAAGCTTTTGACACCGATCTAGATGAATCTAAGTCTTGATCTAGATACATATAAAAAGTGGGAGAAATTAGCTAGAGTAGCTCTGTGCAAAGCATTGTAGACATAGAAAATTTGCAAAATACATACGGCTCCGAATGTGGGAGACCTGTTGAGTAAATTTCTCACAAGCAAAACATGATCACTCTTTGGGTGTAAATCACATAGTGATGACTAGATTATTGACTCTAGTAAACCTTTTGGGTGTTAGTCACATGGAGATGTGAACTAATCACATAAAGATGTGAACTATTGACGTTAAATCACATGACAATGTGATCTAGATTATTGACTCTAGTGCAAGTGGGAGACTAAAGAAAATATGCCCGAGATGCAATAATAAAGTTATTACTTATTTTCTTATTTCATGATAAATGTTTATTATTATGCTAGAAATGTATTAACCGGAAACATAATACATGTGTGAATACATAGACTAACATAGTGTCACTAGTATGCCTCTACTTGACTAGCTCATTAATCCAAGATGGTTAAGTTTCCTAACCATAGACATGAGTTGTCATTTGATTAACGGGATCACATCAATAGGAGAATGATGTGATTGACTTGACCCATTCTGTTAGCTTAGCACTTGATTGTTTTGTATGTTGCTATTGTTTTCTTTATGACTTATACATGTTCCTATGACTATGAGATTATGCAACTCCCGTTTACCAGAGGAACACTTTATGTGCTACCAAATGTCACAACGTAACTGGGTGATTATAAAGGTGCTCTACAGGTGTCTCCGAAGGTACTTGTTGAGTTGGCGTATTTTGAGATTAGGATTTGTCACTCCGATTGTCGGAGAGGTATCTCTGGGCCCACTCGGTAATGCACATCACTATAAGCCTTGCAAGCATTGTAACTAATGAGTTAGTTGTGGGATAATGTATTACGGAACGAGTAAACAGACTTGCTGGCAACGAGATTGAACTAGGTATTGAGATACCGATGATCGAATCTCGGGCAAGTAACATACCGATGACAAAGGGAACAACCTGAACTCTTTGGGGGGTTTTTTTGCAAAAAAAATTCAAACAACCGAGGAGTTGTTGGGTCACAAATCCAACGACTCCGAAGAGCTTGTATCACCAAAGCATCTAAGGTGTGGTAGCACATGATATTCTTACATACAGGAGAATATGATGTCCTCCTTCATCTTAGAAGTTACGGTGATACGAGCTTCGAGGTCGTTAGATATGGGATCCAAGGGCATCTGAGTAGTTTTTGTACAAATTGTGTGCAATTCTCAAACTCATCAAGATTTCCTATAAAAATATTAAGACACCCTGTGAGCGGCTATATCTCATATCTACAAGCTCCAAGGAACTTGTATCAGTATATAGCATCTAAGGTGTGGGGGCACATGATATTCTCCCGGGGAGGAGGTGGGGTGCAAAACCAATCAGTGTTTGGGAGGGTGGGGAAATATAATCTAAACAATCCTAAACACATCTTCAGAATTTTATCTAAGGTCGAGGGGTTTACCCCCGACAATCTACATAGCTCCGCCTAAACACAACATTTGCATGTACTGTAGCACTAGACTTAATATTCATATTTCAGTTTCCTGTTCATTTTAAATATTGAATTGAGGACCATGCATGTCTTACATTTTACTCCCTTCCTTCCTAAATATTCGTCTTTTTAGAGATTTCAAATAGACTGCCACATATGGATGTGTATAGACATATTTTAGAGTGTAGATTCACTCATTTTGCTTCGTATGTAGTCACTTGTTGAAATCTCTAAATGACTAGTATTTAGGAACAGAAGGAGTATTTTTGAATTTGTGTCATACATGCATGACTTGGAAAATTAGATGCACTATACTTATTGGATTGTTGTTGTGTTCGTGTGTGTGTGTGTGTGGTCATATGCTTGATACATACAAAGGTTTCTCACCACCATACCGTTCATCATTCAAATTTGAATTTGCAATGAAAAAATTACTAGGGATACCATGAAATGTGAAATCCACGTTGAGATCACTATATCACAAACTCACTCTAATTCAAGAACTTGTCATAAATCAATTACCATGTTGAGCTTACTATTTGCAAGGAAAATATGGGCATTGTAATACACATAGATTCGTTCGGCAATTTAAAAGATTCATTTCGTATACTCGAATGGTAGGACCCAACGGCATACCAACCAGACCTTGGCTTGTGTTGATCCTCAAAAAAAAAACGGGCTCGTGTTGGTCCTAAAAAACCGGGCTCGTGTCCTTCTGGTGGCGTGCGTGGTATGCACATTAGCCAACCCAAACCAGTCGAGCCTCCGAGTTTCGAGTCGAAATATCTGGCGGCCAGAATTCGGCCCCTAGGAAATTCCCCTCATGTCCCAGGTCCATAGTGACTACCGATGAACAATGGAGGGATGCTTTAGTAACTAGACAATGTTACCTACCATGCGGAGCACGGTTCAATTCCCTCGGTCCCCACTACCCAAGGTCACCCGTCAACTGCATTGCCTAGTTCTAATAGGAGTACTACCATAGGATGAGCACAGAATTGAGCTCGTTTCTTCGTGCCTAGTACTTGACTTAATATATCAGGCAATGCACTGGTACGGAGGGATTATCCTTTTACTCTGCATATATAACTTGTCTGAAGTCTCACTAAGCAAAATATTTTACCAAATACTTTCTTTAGAAATACAACAGGAAAGATGTATCACTTGAAAATTTATTGTATGATGCAGGTTATGATATTGTTTCGAATCTTGGATTTTAAATTTCAGAAAATCCAAAAGTGACCAGAAATTCATGAAACTGAGCATGGTCACGTGATATGGCACAAATATTCCTACGTTATTTTTTCTTCAATTTGAGATAGGCTACTTATATGAAGTTGCACAAATGAAGAAGCAAGGTATTTTGGAACAAAGACCTGTCACGCCAAGGCAAACGCTTTCACTATTGAAACCGTGGGCGTTTACGTGCTGCCACGAGTCCCGCTTCTCATCGGCATTTTCCGTCCGTGCTAGTGTGTGATTCAAAGGGAGGCATGCGAGTAGATCGCTGCACCGGCTGACAGGAGGCGTGCGAGTAGACCGCTGCTCAGGCTCACCGGGAGGCAAGCCCTTTGATCAGGCTCCGCCGCCCACCTTCGTCCCAGCTGCTCCCACTTTTAATGTCGCCGGCGCCGCAGTTTAAATTCAACCCCGCACTACCCGATATCGCTACAATATTCTCTCTTCCTCTCCGATTCTCCTGTCGTCTACCTCCAACCAGCCTGACCTAACCGTACGCCATGCCGCATCACGATGGTCTGCCCTTAGTCTTCCAGTTTCCTGAGGAAGACACCCAACCGGAGTCTCAAGAACATAAGGCGCTTTGGGATGAGCTTGAACCGGCCTTGCAGGAAGACGCTGGGACTGTCCTTGCTCCCATTCCGGATCCCGTCACCCCGACTGCGCCAGCACCCATCCCCGTGGCATTGTTGGGCTGGGAGCCGCACATTGTCACCGAGCTTGATGCAACGGGGTTCCACGAGTTCCCCGCCAACTTTCACGCGCCCGTGCACATGCCAGCGCATGCACCTGCATGTGCACGGATGTGTGCGCCCGTGCCCGTGCCCGTGCCCATGCACACGAATGTCTCCATCACGCCGTTGCCAGTGCCCGTCCCCGCGTGAGTGCCAGTGCCCCCCTCAGCGGCATGGATGGCCGTCGTCGACCGCTTCCTTGCACCAACGCCAGTCGCCTCCTCCCGCCAGTTGACACGCTCCTGGAGACCGAAGTCCATAACATTGTGGCTTTCCTTGAAGCTAGGGGCAATGTCCAGGACTATGCCAACAACGGCGTAAGACGCCGCCGTCGCCGTCGGTCAGTGGCCCGACGACTCACAGAGCATGGTAGAGGAGCCGCTTCCATCGTAAGATGCCCCCGCCGCCGCCATGTAATCTAAATTTTCCATGAAAAACGTTCAGATTTCCATGCTTAAAATCCCAAGTTTATCATTTTCGTTTATTTTAGATCGATCATCGTATGAATGTAAAGTCCGAGTCAGACTGAATGAAATCTGTGGTTTGATTGATTGAATGTTCTGCTAGAGCCGTATCAAATTAAATATTAAACATCATCAAGCCACAAGTATTCCTTCTCATCCAACGACCTAGATAGACAATCTGCGTGAGAGAGTATAGAGTGTGTCGATCGAGGCCCAAACAGGGAGACATTGACTCGATTGTTGTGCTATTTTGTAGGTCATATGTTTGAATCCATCCAAACTTTTCTCACTACCATGGTGTTCATCATATACATATGAATTTGTATTAAAAAGTAGCGTGAATACCATGTAATGTGAAATCCACGTTAGAATTGGAGATTGTTATGTGACACACACTCTAATTCAAATAACTACTTATATGACACACACTCTAATCCATGTTAGCATGGATACCGTGGATACTATTTCGATTTTTTTCAAATAACCCCTCATTAATTAGTATATAGTATCTCGTTTCGAATGGCTAATTATTTGCAAGGAAAACACGGGCATGGTAATACATATAGATTCGTTTGCAAATCAAAGAAGATTCGTTTGCATTCTCAAATGTAGGCGCACTAGGCGGACCAGGGTCGTGTCGTGGTGGTCGCATGTGCCATACGGACGCTTAGCACCCAGCCACCCA
>NC_057809.1:316847823-316896456 GCF_018294505.1 Triticum aestivum | reverse complement strand
TAGAGGGAATGTATGCATCTTGCGAGAGAGGGTGGGAGGGAAAGATATATATATATATATAGAGAGAGAGAGAGAGCTCAGTATGGAGTGCATTGGCAGGTGTGTGAGAGAAATAAATTTGTTGATTGAATGGGGGAAGGGGGTTTTGTATTTGAGAGAGTTAGAGGTCGGAAAATGGAGAGAAGAATGAGCATGTGTCGGAAACCAACATCTCTTTAAGGTGATTAAGAGGATAGGATTGGTCGATAGAGGAAGTATGTAGTGTGTGTGCTGGGGAGTGAAACAAAACATTTGAATGTACATAGTACTAGACTTAATATTGAAGTTCCAATTTAGTGTACATTGTAATCTTTGAATTTAGGACCCTTTTGTAATTATTTCCGACTTCGTGCCATACTAGGTTTGGAAAAGTTGATGCACTAATATTGACTCGATTGTTGTGGTATTTCGTATGTGTGTGGTCATATGCTTGAATACATCCAAGGTTTTCTCAAAACCATAGTCTTCATCTTATACATATGAATTTGCATTTAAAAACTTAGCGTGGATACCATGAAATGCGAAAATCCACATCAAAATTAGAGATGGCTATGTCACAAACACACTCTAATTCAAATAACTCATCGTTAATTAATTACTAGTATCTCGTTTCGATGGACTAATTATTTCCAAGGAAACATGGGCATGCCAATACATATAAATTTGTTTGCCAATTAAAAAGAGATTTTTTTGCCTTCTCAAATGTAGGCACAACACACAGACCACGGTCATGTCGTGGTGTTGGTGTGTGTTGTACGGTCATTAGCACCCCCAAAATAAACAATGACAAGAAGCATCCACGTTTTGGATTGAAGTATCTGGCGGCCTGAATTCCAGCCCAAGAAAATCCCCCCTTTACCCTATCCCCTTCCGTGCCCAGAGTGCTCAAATCCCTAACTCGCCACCACCCAAGAAAAATTTGCGTCGCCCCTCATCTTCCTCTTTCCCCACCTCTGTACCAGACGACAACGTGGGTCGGGTTTCACCACCATACCAGAGGTATCCCTCGTCCATCACACCGGGTGGTCTACCGACAACTCCGTTGCCGCGGCCGACATGCTTCACAGACACCGACTTCCACCGCATTAGGTGTGCTTCATCGATGTCATCTCCCACCTCACTTGGGCTACTTCACCGAGAAGATCGTCGCCGCTCCACCCCTATCGGTGCAACAACCCTTGGTGTGTGTTGCCCGGACTGTACACAGGCACAAAGGCAAGATTGTAGTGACAAGACAAGACCAAGCTCAAGAAATAGCTCTTTGAGAAACCAAAGGGCAGATCAAGAAGACCAAGAAAGACAAGAGAACAAGATATCACTAAGGAAAAACCTCCCTTGCTGGGTAGGCGAGCCTGGTCAGGTCGAGGCTTCACCAAAGACAATTGCCAAGATTTCCCCGACATGCTCGCCGGGGCCGCCAAGGGCAATTTACCCCACCAAGATTCCACCGCTCCACAGCACAGCGATGCAAGTCACCTATTAGTGCGGTGTTGTGACACCACGAGACCGACGTGCCAGGTGTCTTCCAGTTATTCGATGTATTTGCCATGTCATTTGCTTGCATGTTGCATCTTGTCATGTCATCATGTGCATTGCATCATCGTGTTTTCAAAACTTGCATTTGTCCGGGTTCCCCAGTTCTGTCTGTTGTCTGTTCTGAGCCCAACCACACTCGCACGCACCCATGACATGTCTGAAATACTATTTTATAAGTGGCTGAGAAATGTTCTCGGAATGGGTTGAAAGTTGGCATGTGGTGCTGTTATAGTGTAGATAGGCCGCCTACCAAGTTTCATTGCATTCGGAGTCCGTTTGACGCCCCAACGGATAACATATGGCCGCCATGTAGTCGGTCTATTGTCGGACGTTTTCGCTCTCCGAATACAGTCGCCGGGTCTCTCTCTCTCTCTCTCTCTCTCTCTCTCTCTCTCTCTCTCTCTCTCTCTCTCTCTTTTCCTCCTCTCCCGTCAGCCCGTGACCCTCCTCGCGCGCGCGTCCGAAAGCTGTCCCGGACCCGACCCGGGTAGTCGTCACCGTTGGGTCTGGATCATCCCCAAACATCTACAAAACATCTCCGTTTCGTTAATTGGACTTCCTAACATGTATTTTTCTCGGCCGTCCGATTATAATCATAGGGACGAGATAGCCCTACCCTAATCCCTACTATATATATCTAGTCAAACCACTAATTTCTAGGGATCCTACCCTAGCGCCGCCGCCACTCTCTCGGGATCCCCCCAGATCCGATCCATCCAATCCCCACAACCAGTGCTCTCCTGTGGATCCCCTCGATCCACCAACCAGCCTAGCACCCAGCAGCAATAATCCTCCTCCTCGCTCAATCCCAAGTGGGAGAGGACCCCGACGCCTCCTCATCCCCGCCGGACATTAGACCTCGCCTGAGATGAGTTCCCCGGCGTGCCCTGCTCCCTTCCTTCCCCACCCGCTCTCTCTTTTTCTATCTCCCTCTCATGCTACTCTCTCTCTCTCCCCCTCTCTGTTGTCTTTGGAGCGCCACCATGGAGGCCCTAGCTCCAACCCGTAGCAGTTGCGCCGCCGGAGTCGCCATCACCTCGCCTCACTGCAGGAACCGAACAGCGCCTGCCTCGCCATGGACGCGCCTCCTCGCCATGGTCATGGAGCCCCAAGCGCCGCCTGCTCCCCTGCTTCGCCAAGTTCATCGCTGCTCGAGCTCCCGAGCTACTCTAGCGCCCCATGGCCTCTGCCACGCCGGAGTTTTGCTGTCGTAGGCGACAGCGACAACAACTCCGTCGTCGCCTTCCTCCTCTCTTCCCATGCGCGCGGCCACCCAACCCCTTCACCCTCCGTCTACATCGTGCGCTCGTGCCGGAGCCAAGGGGGTCCCGACGCCCAGCAGATTCCCCGCAGCCCCGCCTCGTCCAACCTCGCTGTCCCCGAGCTCTTTTTCAGTGGGATCCGCCCCAACGTCATGGTTCCCCGGCGCCCCGGACCTCCCCGGCGTCACCCGTGCCAAGTCCCGCCGCCGCGCCCTTGTTCCTCTGTCGCGGCCCGCGCCATCCCCAGCGAGCAAGAACCAGGAACACCACAGCCGTCCTCGTCCACGCGCTCGAGTCCACGAGCGAGGACCTCGCCGCGTCCCTGCCCAAGTACCACCTGGTCCGCCTCCTCCAGCCGCCTCCCTGACGTGTCGCCCGTCAGACTCGCCGTCGTCGCTCCCTGCATCACACCGTTGACTGCCGTGACCTCCTCCGATTCGTCCACGCCCCTATTGAGGGAGTCCTGGATTAGGGGGTGTCCGGATGGCCGTACTATACCTTCAGCCGGACTCCTAGTGTAGCGACCAGACCGCAAACAGTCTGATCTCTGTGCTCCGGTGTCATCCCTGGATCAGTAATGCTGACACCACACAGTACTCGGAGGATTTATAGCAGAGTAGCAATCACACAGTTATTACATCGAGTGTCTCAAAAGAGAACTTATTACAATAAATATGGCTTAAGGCCATCTAATAACGATAACAGCGGAAGGCTTGGAAGATAAGTGAGTCCATCAACTCCAACGGCATCACTGAGTATAGAACCACGACCTAAAAACTCCTTAATCATCGTCTGAAAAGTCTGCAATATTAACATTGCAGCCCGAAAACGGGTCAGCACATGGAATATGCTGGCAAGGTAACACATAGAGAGTAATGGAATGAAACAGCTATACTACATGCATATTTGGCTGGTGGAAAGCTCTATGGTTACAGTTTTGCGTAAAGCCAATTTTTCCCTACTTCAAAGGAATAAAATTTAATAACTATCATGGTGGTTGTTAAACATTGAGAATGGTTGACAGCATTCTCAATCCCAATTAAGCATCATCATTAAACATAACCCAACAAAATTAATTTAGAGTAACATGTTGAGATTCACATGAAAATCCAGGTACTACATACCCAAGATGTCCATAACCGGGGACACGGCTAACCATGATTAGTTTATTACACTCTGCAGAGGTTTGCGCACTTTTCCCCACAAGACTCGATCGCCTCCGTTTGGTTTCTCGCACTACAGGGTGTTTGAGAAGACGGATGACCGAAACATAGTCTTTCAGAAGCGCTAGCACCTTACGATTGGGTAGACCGTACCACCTACATCCCCTACATCTGCTAGTCTACCACTGTAAGAGTTCGCACGACTTAGTCAACTATGCTAGAGCCCATAAAAGCTTGTGGCTGCACACGGAAGTTTCTAGTATGAATAGTCTCATGATCCCTTTGAGCCTGGGTGACGGTCCAAAAGAAAACATGCAAGTCCTGGAATACCCAGATGCCTCAATCCACCCAGATGTGTGTTTAAGTTGCCACCTTAGATAAAACATTAATTAGCAATCTCACGTCTGTCATGGATTTCACTCACCCAATCCACGTCTACTAGCATAGCATGGCATAATAAGCAAACGTAGAAGTAACTCCCAAAGGTTTGATAATAAACAGGTAATAGGTACTACCTCATCTACTTCCCATCCCACAATTTAATTAGATCCTAATCATGCAATGTGTGAGGATTGATCTAATGCAATAAAACTGGGTAGTAGAAAAGGTATGATCAAAGTGTTACTTGCCTTGCTGATGATCCGCGAACCTAACGATTTGAAGTAACAGGCGGCGCACTCCGGGTATTCTATCGCAGACAAACAAACAAGCATACAATAAGTACTCATCTAATGCACAGGTAAAACTCAAATAAGAGATCTAACCAGAAGGTTCAACTTAAGAACTCCGGTTGGCAAAAAGAATCAAATCGAACGAAGCAACGAAAATCAAATGGCGAAAGAAAACAACTTCGTTCTAGTAATCTGGATCTAGGGCAAATTTTATAGTACCAAAAACTTGTTTAAGTTGGTTAAACGGATAGAGGGATTCGAGACGAATCCCTAGGCGCTTGAATCGCCTGATTCCGATAAACGAGCGAAAAGTTAAACTAAAACGAAAATCGGATCAGGAATCGCGATCAGAAAAATCACGGATTTAATTCGAGAAAAAGAAAAACGACAAACGCCGATTTTTTTTTCTCTTTTTTTTCGGCATGGAAAATGAGGCGCGACGAACCTCGGGCTACGGGATCGTCGGCGGCGGCGGCGGCGGCTCCGGCGGCGCGCGCAGATCGAGGCGGGGCTGATGGGCTGGGGCGGCTCGGGGCGGCGCTATTTAAAGGCTGCCCCCGGGCGGTGTCCTGCTCGGGGACGGCCCGAAGTCGCTTCGTTTTTTTAATTATTCCGCTCAGAAGAAAAAATAAAAAGAAATACTAAACGGACTCCAAAAATTCCGAAATGAATTTTCACGGGCTTCTAAAATCAAACCGCACAAGGTGAACATTTATTTGGGCCCTAAATGCAATTTTGAAAAATGCACATTTTTCCTAAATTCAAATAAAACACCGAAAAACTCCGAAATAAAATCTTATTTGATTTTATTATTAAATCCTCAATATTTCTTTATTTTGAGAAAGTCATTTTATTCCCTCTCTCATATTTTTGTAATAGAAATATGTCACACCCTAGCTAGTCCATGCATTAGAGTGTGCATCATGTTTACTTTTCATCAGAAACTTGAAATGGGGAAGGCAGAACCCCCAGCACCCTTTTGAAATCAACTAGGGTTTACTAAAAATAATTTCAATGAACCTGAAATGCCCTTCTAAAATGTTCACCCTCTTTGTCTTAGGTTAGAACCTCTGGCAAAATTGGTGCACAATTTTCTAGGTCAACAGACGGTCAATTGAATTAAATCATAAGTATTTGAATTTGGGCATTTAAATGCTATAAAATAATTTAAATGCTCAAATAATTCTGGGAGTAAATGTTTCCTGTTGGAAATATTCTAAACAGAGGCCACATTTATTTTCAGGATTTTTGGAAATGTTCTAGTATTTTAAATAAAGCTAAACAGTTGCAGTTTAATAGAAAACAGAAACTAAATCAAAAAAAGGGAGAAAGAAGCCCACCTGGGCCTTACCTGGCATGGCCCAGCCTACTGGCTCGGCCAGTCACCCCCTACCTCGCGCCAGGAGGCAGGGGCGCGTGCTCGCCGCGCGCCGGCCACGCGCCGGCCACCTCCTGCTTCTGCCGACGCCGGGAGACGCCCAGAGGACGCCACGCGACCCCCACGTCTCCCTCTCATCCTCTCTCACTCTCCCCCTCGTCTCCCTCATCCTCTCCCGCGATGGCCGAGCGTGTCCCTCGCCGCCGATCACCGTAGTCGCCGCCAGAGACCTCCCCTCGCCCCTCCGACGAGCCCATCAGCTCCGCCTCGACTCCCTCGTCCTCCCCACTGAGCCACGCTTCGCCGGAAGCCCTGCAACGCCGCCTTCGCCCTCGTCTTCAACCTCGGGCATCCGAGATCGCCGGCGACCGCACCTCTTCTCCATCCCGTCCCCGAGCTCGCTGACCCCCTCTTCGACTCCACTGTGAGCTCCTCTTCTTTTCCCCCTAGTTCCCGTGCTCGATTACGCCTCGTAGCCACCGCCCCCTTCGAGCCCGAGCGCTCCTCGCCGCTGGCCATGTCGCCGTCGTGGCTACGGCCGTGTAAGCACGCGTCCGAGCACCTCACCATGCTCAGTGCAGCACCAGGAACCCGTAGCCACCACCAGATCTTCCTCCCATGCCACGTAGCGTTGAAACCGACCTCACCCGACTCCGGCGACCGCCAAGCTCGTCGTCGGCGACGTTTCCGGCCACCCCGAGCCCAACTACCACCACCAAACGCTGCGGCTTGTTCCCAGCTACCCTTAGATGGTCTCCGCTGTCGATTTGGTCGCCTGAGGGCATTTTCCGAAGCCCTCCGCCGTCTCGGCCTCGCCGGTGACTCAACACCGGCGGGATTAGCCCTGTTGACCGGTGGTTTGACCACTGACGTGGACTGGTTGGGCCCAGGTTGACTCCTTTGAGTCAATGACAAGTGGGCCCCCCTCTGCTAATTATCCAGATTAGGTTCTAACTAAAATTAGTTAGTTTAATTAGTATAGTCACTGACTAGTGGGCCCTGCCTAGTAATTAGGCTAACTAAACGTAGTTAGTGCACTAAGAGGCTGATAGAAGGGGCCGACCAGTCAGGTTTGACCTGGGCTGGCGCCTTTGACCTGCTGAGGTCAGCATGACGCAATGCTGATGCAGTAATGCATTTTCTGGATTTATTTTTATACAGGAAATTCCAGGAAATAGTTCAAACTTCAAAAATTCATAGAAATTCAACCGTAACTGCAAATGAAATAATTTATATATGAAAAATTATCAGAAAAATTCAATCTATCCATCTGTAATGGTTTCATGCATGACAAAACAAGTTTACCTTGCTGTTTAGGCAGAATAAGGTAATGCACTATAAATGCCATGTTTAATGAGCTAATATTTGAATCTTTGATTCAAATGAGTTCATCCCTTTCTATTTTAGCTTGCATTAGGCCAAGACACAATCATATTGCCATGTCATAGCATGCATCATATTGTTGCATATCGTCATGTGTTGATTGTGTTCCGATGTGTTCTCCGTGGTAGGTTCTGCCTCCGAGGATATTCACGAGTATCCAACTGAAGGGCAGTATCCCGCTACCACTCCATGAGGCAAGTAACTATTGATCATTCCGATACAAACCCATGTTCTCGCTTCTGCTCTTGCTTACTGCATTAAGACAACGCGATTCAGACTGCTGTGTGCTACGGTAGTTGAACCCTTATCCTCTGCATGACCTGTCATTGCCACAGTAACTAGATGAAACCCACTAGCATGTGTAGGAGTTGATTGAGCCATGTATGTGATTCCTACCTTGCTATGCCTGCTATGCTTAGAGTTGTGTCAGGTCTGGTTCATCTGGCAGATGGGCTAGAGTGAAATTCTTATGCCGGTAATGTGAGGGATGTGTTGAACATGTTTTGGTAAAGGTATCGATGAGAGGCCATGTAGGAGTACATGGTGGGTTGTTTCATTGAGGCCGTCCCTAAAAACTGAGATCTGTATGCGTGATTTAAGATTCAGGTACTACCACACATTGGGCCCTGAAATATGACCCCGCTCGACTTACTGACCCCTCTCGCCTCTGTCCAGGAGTTGCAACTAGTTTCTGGTGTTTGTAGGACATGTGTTGGCGGCCGTGCGTAGCGCTGACCCTAGGGGTGGGCTATGTTGCGGTAGATACACCATGGCACGGTGTACCGAGTCACCCGTTTGGTGTCTCGGGAACCCTGTTCACATTGTTTGGGGCCGTTGAGGACACCCCGGCCGGATTTCCTTGCGGATGGAACCTGAATAGGCGATAAACCTGGACTAGAGACTTGTGAGGTTAGTCAGGTCGTGGTCTACACCCACGTCGGTTTTCGCTTGAAGTCTGCCGAGCACATGTTGTGTGCAGACGCTAAGTGGTGGAAACATGTGTGACGAAGTACACCCCTGCAGGGTATAAAACTATTCGAATAGCCGCGTCCGCGGTAAAGGACTACTTGGTTGCATATACAGTTCATTGACAAGTTAATGGATACTACTAAAAGACTCAAGATAAGTGTGAGTACCGAGGATGGCCCTCTCATAGGATGACGAGGGAGGATCCCCGGTGGAGTATTGTGTTGGTGAGTAGTGGACTCGTGTGCGAAAACTATTTTACTGGTGGAGTTCCGTAGGATAGCTTAGCCAAGAGTCAAAGCTGGCTTGCTGCATCAACCCCACCACCTTCTTGAGAATAAGCATGTATAGTAGGTTCTGATGTAAGACTTGATGAGTACCTTTGTACTCATGTTTGCTTATTTGTTGTTTTCAGACGACAACACTGCCCCCTCCGATGGGTTTTATGTAGACCTTGACGTTGACGAGTGACTAGCCACCCAGGTGGTGATCCTGGCCATGGAGGGCCCTATGTAGATAGACAGGCTTCGAGAAGCCTTCTTTCTTTCTAGAGTCTGTACTTAGACTAGTTGCTTCCGCATATGCTTGTATGATTGTATGACTTGAGTATCGGGTCATGTGACCCCTATCCGTATGACATGTTATGTATGGCTCTCTGGAGCCTTTAAATAGAGTACTTGAGTTGTACAGTTTTGTTGTGATGCCATGTTGTATGTACTCATATCGGGCATATTGTGTGTATGATTGAAATGCTTGGTATGAGTGGGATCTGACAATCTAGTTGTTTATCCTTGGCAGCCTTTCTTATGGGGAAATCTAGTCTAGTGTTCCTCGAGCCATAGTAGTCCGCTACAGCCCGGTTCACCGGAGTCCTGCTAGCCCAGCACTACTGTTCAGGACACTTGACTGGCCGGCATGTGTTTCACTTCGTCCCTATGTCTGTCCCTTCGGGGAAATGTCACACGGTGACTTCCGGAGTCCTGCCTAGCCTGCTACAGCCCGGGGTTCCCTAGAGTCCTGTTAGCCCAGTGCTACAGCCTGGAATCACTCGTTGATGACAGACATGTTCGATGTGATTCATGTATGCCTGTCTCCATAGGTCTGTGCCGCTTTGGGTTCACGACTAGCCATGTCGGCCCGGGTTCTCTGTCATATGGATGCTAGCGACACTATCATATATGTGAGCCAAAAGGCGCAAACGGTCCCGGGCCATGGTAAGGCAACACCCGTGGGATACCGTGCGTGAGGTCGCAAAGTGATATGAGGTGTTACCGGCTAGATCGATGTGACTTGGAATCGGGGTCCTGACAGCGTTGGCATCATAGCCGGACTGCCTGTAGGTTCATTGAGCCAAACTGGTCGATGTCGAGTCTAGAAATTCTCTATTTATATGTAGGGGAATTGATTGTGGGAGGGAACGTAAGGTTCTTTTACTCCTTTACCTATGCCTCTGATCTGAGTCATTCTCTCCTCATTCAACGTGTGTTAAGGACTAGGCTCTCTTCCTCTATCAGGTTCACGTGTTACTAATCCTTTGTAGCTTATAGGATTGTTGTTACAAGTCCCAGTTCAGTTTCTACTATTCTTAGTATGTTGCTAATTGAATCAGAACCTTGATATGATGTTGTTGAGTGGTATTGTGAACTGTTGTGGTTGTCTCAAATCTTTTTCTGAGCATTTACAGCCGTTATGCTGTCCATTTTTCCTTAGAAATTCTGATGTCTTTGTCTTGTGGTTGTGCTTTCAGATGGCCAACCGTGTTCATAACCAAGTGGTTCGCCTGACCAGGTGCCTCGATGTGCCCGATCATATCGCTATGTTAGTCCGGGTCATGATCGAGACGGGTTACCGTTGGTATCCCGAATACACCGTCGAAGAGCAGTTCCGCGACTTTAACCAAAGCCAGTATTTCTGCACCGTCAGGATATTTCCTTCTTATCCTAGATCTACCAAGCCCCTTCACTGTTCCTATGGACTCGGGGTTACCGTTGAGATGGCTGTGCAGGATGCTTCCTATTCCATTATGACCATCATGCGAGTCCGGACTGGCCTGCTTCGGAACACCGACTTCCGTTACATGCTAGCTTCACTTCCGGGAGCGCAAGGGTATCTTCAGGCCATCTATGCTGACTCCACTCAGGAGGACTCATTAACTCGTACCACTGTGGAGATGCTCGAAGATAAGGACCGAGAGAATCGGGCCTTGAGGTTGGAGCTTTTGAATACCCGTGCTGATCATTGGGCCACATTGACTCAGTTTGCACCTGCGGTGCAAACTGGATGTATGGATACAAGGGATCTGTATCCTGTGAGATCAGCTCTGCCAGACATGGTGGATTGGCGTGATGTGGGAGGCATCACCCCACCCCGTGGTCCCCGCAGGCCACCGTTTGTTGGTCCAAGACCTCATCCTAGCCCCTATGGTCCACAGGCTCCTCAGGACCGTCTGTTTCCGGATGGTCATGTTGAACTTCCAGGCTATGGAGGTGACTTCTATGAGGACTACTACGGAGCTGTCTGAGTTAGTAGTAATACCACTAGTATTGTAGTAGTTGTATCTGCACTGTCCTGCGTGACTTGTGGAATATGACTTGGCGTGTAATCGATTCCAGAGGTGTAGACAAGTAATGTATAGGAGCTTGGAATGCCTCCGATGAGATGTAATGTCTTTCATCATAGTTGTACTGTAGCCTGGGCTAGTACTAAACTATGTATGATGTGTATGACCATTGGTATATATATGTCAGTTTTATATTACCATGACATACAGATGAACATCTCTGCATTCCGTGTTATCCATTACATTCTGCACTTCCTTGCTAAGTTTGAGCCATCCTTGTCTAAACTATTGTCTTGTTTTCTCCTAGGATGGTCAACACCCGCGGCAACCCTGCTGTTCCGGAGCAGGGGGAAGCCAGTGCAGCTAGAGGTGAAAATCTGCCTCACCCGCCTTCTCTGGCCGAAGTAATGCTGGAGATGGAAAGAAACAAGCGTGAGACTAACCGCCTGCTGGAGCGGATTGAGCAGAACACTGCACGCCACCCACAAAATGACTTGGTGTCAATCAATGACTTTATCAAGCTGTACCCACCAAAGTTTAACCAGTTCGTCGAGCCCCTCGACGCAGATGACTAGCTTCGCAGCATCACCCACAAGCTACGTTCTGCCAACGTAGCCGAAGCCGACAAGGTTACCTATGCTGCCTATCACCTCGAAGGCCCTGCTAGCCTTTGGTGGGAAAACTTCGAAGCTATGCGCCCGGTCGGCCAAATCACTACTTGGGTTGAATTCAGTGAGGCTTTCTGTGAGCATCACATTCCGGAAGGTCTCATGGATCGCAAGAGGGAGGAATTCTGCAACTTCACCCAAGGAAGACTGACTGTGGATGCTTATAGTCGTGAATTTGGGACTCTGGCACGTTATGCTCCTGAAGAGGTTTCTACTGACGCTAAGAAGCAGGCAAGGTTCGGCAAGGGACTTAGCCCTGAGCTTCGCCGCGATCTCCATCTACACGAGTGCACATCCTTTCAGAAGTTGGTCAATAAAGCCATCAGTGTTGAGACGGGCCAGACTGATTATGACGCTTCACGCAAGCACTCCCATGATTTTGGCTCTTCATCCGGCTCTGGAACTCAGAAGCGCCGGGTGTGGATTCCAAGCACGGCACTGCCACCCAGGTTCATCCCGAGGCCATCCTTTGAGGCGCCTCGTCCCAACCAGCAATTTGCACCGCCCAAGCCCTATGGTGGCCCCGTTGCTAATGCTGCTCCACGCCCCAATGTGGTGACGTGCTTCAAGTGTGGAGAGCCGGGTCACTATAGCCGAGAGTGTCCCCAGAACAACAACCCCAATCAAACTAGGAAGTCCGTTGGCCGTGGTAAGCCAGCGGGGAAGACCTTCTACGCCAAGCCGGCCACCACTGTACGTGGCCATGTCAATTATGTTTCAGCCGAGGAGGCTCATGAGGATCCTAACGTCATCCTTGGTACGCTCCTTGTTAACTGCCATCCGGCATTTGTTCCTTTCGATACTGGAGCATCTCATTCATTCATATCCGAGAACTATGCTCGATTGCATAACACGACATTCTGCGACATGCCCACTTCCATGGTAATTCAAACTCCGGGCTCCAAATGGCAAACTTCTAGAGTAAGCCATGGGAACGAAATTCTTGTCGATAGACTTGTCTTCCTTGCATCCTTAATAGCTCTCAAGTCCTCCGACATAAATATCATCTTGGGTATGGACTGGATGTCAGCTCATTATGCTAAGATCGATTGTGCCACTAGAACCGTTCAACTTACTCACCCATCGGGCAAGACAGTCAATGTCTTAACTCGAGTGGCCAAGCGCCAGCTTTACTCACTAAATGCCAACCCTCTTCCAGACCTTGAGGATGTTCCGGTAGTCCAAGATTTTCCGAATGTCTTTCCAGAGGAACTGCCAGGTGTTCCACCCGACAGGGATGTCGAGTTTGTGATAGACCTTGTTCCAGGAACCGTTCCAATTTCTAGAAGACCCTATAAGATGGCACCCCTAGAACTAGCCGAGCTTAAGAATCAACTTGATGAGTCCTTGAAAAAGGGTTTCATCCGTCCTAGTTCCTCTCCTTGGGCTTGCCCCGTCCTCTTCGTTAAGAAGAAGGATTGAACGGATCGAATGGTTGTGGATTACCGACCTGTCAACTTGGTCACCGTCAAGAACAAATATCCGCTTCCCAGGATCAACGATCTGTATGATCAGCTCACTGGATCCTCGGTCTTCTCCAAGATGGATTTGAGGTTGGGTTACCATCAAATCAAAATCAGAAACGGGGACATACCCAAAATGGCCTTTGTTACTCGTTATGGCCAATACGAGTACACCGTCATGTCCTTCGGTTTAACCAATGCCCCGGTTACCTTGTCTCGGTTAATAAACTCGGTCTTCATGGAGTACTTGGATAAATTCGTCGTAGTATACCTCAATGACATACTCATCTACTCCAAGAATGAAGAGGAACATGCCGTACATCTAAGGCTAGTATTGATGAAACTTTGAGAGCATCGCCTTTATGCCAAATTCTCGAAGTGTGAATTTTGGTTGCCAGAAGTGACCTATCTAGGCCATGTAATCTCTGGTAAGGGTATTGCTGTCAATCCCGAGCGAGTTCAAGCCGTCCTTGATTGGACTCCACCTAAAACGGTCAAGCAAGTTCGGAGTTTCCTTGGCCTAGCGAGCTATTGCCGCCGCTTCGTCGAGAATTTCTCCAAGGTTGCTAAACCTCTAACTGAACTCCTCAAGAAAGATAAAAAGTTCGAGTGGACTCCACAGTGCGAGTTCAGCTTTCAGAAACTAAAAAGACGCCTGACATCTGCTCCCGTACTGGTACCACCAGATTTCTCCAAGGACTTTATTATCTATTGTGACGCCTCGCGACAAGGACTAGGTTGCATACTCATGCAAGATCGTCAGGTAATTGCCTATGCTTCACGACAATTACACCCACATGAGGAAAATTATCCCACACATGATCTAGAGCTTGCAGCTGTAGTCCATGCACTTAAAACTTGGCGACATTACCTCCTCGGTAATCGTTGCGAGATCTTCACTGATCACCAAAGTTTGAAATATATCTTCACCCAACCAGATTTGAATCTCAGGCAAAGACGTTGGGTTGAGTTGATCTCAGATTACGACTTAGGAATAACTTACACCCCGGGCAAAGCCAATGTCATGGCTGATGCGCTAAGCCGTAAGTCCTATTGTAACAACCTGATGTTACAACAAAGTCAACCATTTCTCCATGAGGAATTTCGTAAGCTTAATCTTCACATTGTTCCTCGAGGATTCCTATCCACCCTGGTGGCGAAACCTACCCTTATGTATCAAATCATAGCTGCCCAGAAGCGTGATAAGGGCATATCCCGGATTAAGGAAAACATCGCTAGCGGAGTTGCTAAATATTTCTCCATGGATGAGCGAGGTGCTGTCTTCTTCGAGAACCGTTTGGTGGTTCCCAAGAAACAACATCTACGCTAGTTGATCCTTAAGGAAGCTCATGAATCCCCTCTCACCATTCATCTCGGTAGTACTAAAATGTATCAAGACCTACGCCAGAGGTTTTGGTGTACTAGGATGAAGAGAGAAATCGCTCAATACATTGCTAGCTGCGATGTTTGTCGCCGTGTTAAAGCAGAGCATCAACGGCCTGCTGGCACCCTTCAACCTTTGGCTATTCCTGAATGGAAATGGGATAAAATCAGTATGGATTTCATCACTGGGTTTCCCAGGACCAAGAGAGGGAATAATGCCATCTTCGTTGTGATCGACCAACTTTCCAAGGTAGCCCACTTTCTACCTGTTCGTGAGAGTATCACCGCTAGCCAGCTAGCCGATTTATACCTCTCCCGAATAGTGTCTCTTCATGGTGTTCCATTGGAAATTAACTCAGACCGTGGGAGTCTCTTCACCTCTCGATTTTGGGAAAGTTTCCAAAATGCTATGGGAACTCGTCTCTCCTTTAGCACCGCCTTCCATCCTCAATCAAGTGGTCTGGTGGAATGAGTCAATCAAATTCTGGAAGATATGCTCCGAGCCTCCGTCGTCTCGTTCGGAATGAGTTGGGAGAAATGCCTTCCATTCGCGGAGTTTGCTTATAACAATAGTTATCAAGCCAGCTTAGGCAAAGCTCCTTTCGAAGTTCTTTATAGACGAAAATGTCGAACGCCTCTTAACTGGTCAGAAACGGGGGAAACACAACTCTTTGGCCCGGATATGATTCAGGAAGCAGAAGAATAGGTTCGCGTTATTCGTGAGAAATTGAAAACAGCCCAATCTCGTCAAAAGAGTCAATATGATCGTATACATAAGCCTATGACTTATGAAGTCGACGAGAAGGCTTACCTCCGGGTTACTCCGTTAAAGGGAACCCATCGTTTTGGTATCAAAGGCAAGTTGGCTCCTCGTTACATTGGACACTTTCGTATTCTTGCCAAACGAGGAGAAGTTGCTTACCAATTGGAACTACCCCCGCATCTTTCCAGAGTTCACGATGTCTTCCACGTTTCACAACTCAGGCGTTGCTTCGCGGATCCTATCTGTGGAGTGGACCACGAAACGCTTGATCTACAAGATAACCTCTCTTATCGGGAATATCCCGTTCGTATCCTTGATCAAGCCGAGCGTACCACTCGACGTCATAATATCAAGTTTCTCAAGGTTCAATGGTCACATCATTCCGAGGAAGAAGCCACTTGGGAAAGGGAGGATCGTCTTCGACTCGAGTACCCCACCTTCTTTCCAGAGGATCCTAAATCTCGGGTCGAGAATCTTTTGAGTGGGGGTGAGTTGTCACACCCTAGCTAGTCCATGCATTAGAGTGTGCATCATGTTTACTTTTCATCAGAAACTTGAAATGGGGAAGGCAGAACCCCCAGCACCCTTTTGAAATCAACTAGGGTTTACTAAAAATAATTCCAATGAACCTGAAATGCCCTTCTAAAATGTTCACCCTCTTTGTCTTAGGTTAGAACCTCTGGCAAAATTGGTGCACAATTTTCTAGGTCAACAGAAGGTCATTGAATTAAATCATAAGTATTTGAATTTGGGCATTTAAATGCTATAAAATAATTTAAATGCTCAAATAATTCTGGGAGTAAATGTTTCCTGTTGGAAATATTCTAAAAAGAGGCCACATTTATTTTCAGGATTTTTGGAAATGTTCTAGTATTTTAAATAAAGCTAAACAGTTGCAGTTTAATAGAAAACAGAAACTAAATCAAAAAAAAGGGAGAAAGAAGCCCACTTGGGCCTTACCTGGCTCGGCCCAGCCTACTGGCTCGGCCAGTCACCCCCTACCTCGCGCCAGGAGGCAGGGGCGCGTGCTCGCCGCGCGCCGGCCACGCGCCGGCCACCTCCTGCTTCTGCCGACGCCGGGAGACGCCTAGAGGACGCCACACGACCCCCACGTCTCCCTCTCATCCTCTCTCACTCTCCCCCTCGTCTCCCTCATCCTCTCCTGCGATGGCCGAGCGCGTCCCTCGCCGCCGATCGCCGTAGTCACCGCCAGAGACCTCCCCTCGGCCCTCCGACGAGCCCATCAGCTCCGCCTCGACTCCCTCGTCCTCCCCACCAAGCCACGCTTCGCCGGAAGCCCTGCAACGCCGCCTTCACCCTCGTCTTCAACCTCGGGCATCCAGGATCGCCGGCGACCGCACCTCTTCTCCAGCCCGTCCCCGAGTTCGCTGACCCCCTCTTCGACTCCGCTGTGAGCTCCTCTTCTTTTCCCCCTAGTTCCCGTGCTCTACTACGCCTCGTAGCCACCGCCCCCTTCGAGCCCGAGCGCTCCTCGCCGCCGGCCATGTCCCCGTCGTGGCTATGGCCGTGTAAGCACGCGTCCGAGCGCCTCACCATGCTCAGTGCAGCACCAGGAACCCGTAGCCACCACCAGATCTTCCTCCAGTGCACCGTAGCGTCGAAACCGACCTCACCCGACTCTGGCGACCGCCAAGCTCGTCGTCAGCGACGTTTTCGGCCACCCCGAGCCCAACTACCACCACCAAACACTGTGGCTCGTTCCCAGCTACCCGTAGATGGTCTCCGCCGTCGATTTGATCGCCTGAGGGCGTTTTCCGAAGCCCTCCGTCGTCTCGGCCTCACCGGCGACTCAACGCCGGCGGGATTAGCCCTGTTGACCGGTGGTTTGACCACTGACGTGGACTGGGTGGGCCCAGGTTGACTCCTTTGAGTCAATGACAAGTGGGCCCCCCTCTGCTAATTATCCAGATTAGGTTCTAACTAAAATTAGTTAGTTTAATTAGTATAGTCACTGACTAGTGGGCCCTGCCCAGTAATTAGGCTAACTAAACGTAGTTAGTGCACTAAGAGGCTGACAGAAGGGGCCGGCCAGTCAGGTTTGACCTGGGCTGGCGCCTTTGACCTGCTGAGGTCAGCATGACGCAATGCTGACGCAGTAATGCATTTTCTGGATTTATTTTTATACAGGAAATTCCAGGAAATAGTTCAAACTTCAAAAATTCATAGAAATTCAACCGTAACTCCAAATGAAATAATTTATATATGAAAAATTATCAGAAAAATTCAATCTATCCATCTGTAATGGTTTCATGCATGACAAAACAAGTTTACCTTGCTGTTTAGGCAGAATAAGGTAATGCACTATAAATGCCATGTTTAATGAGCTAATATTTGAATCTTTGATTCAAATGAGTTCATCCCTTTCTATTTTAGCTTGCATTAGGCCAAGACACAATCATATTGCCATGTCATAGCATGCATCATATTGTTGCATATCGTCATGTGTTGATTGTGTTCCGATGTGTTCTCCGTGGTAGGTTCTGCCTCCGAGGATATTCACGAGTATCCAACTGAAGGGCAGTATCCCGCTACCACTCCATCAGGCAAGCAACCATTGATCATTCCGATACAAACCCATGTTCTCGCTTTTGCTCTTGCTTACTGCATTAAGACAACGCTATTCAAACTGCTGTGTGCTACGGTAGTTGAACCCTTATCCTCTGCCTGACCTGTCATTGCCACAGTAACTAGATGAAACCCACTAGCATGTGTAGGAGTTGATTGAGCCATGTATGTGATTCCTACCTTGCTATGCCTGCTATGCTTAGAGTTGTGTCAGGTCTGGTTCATCTGGGAGATGGGCTAGAGTGAAATGCTTATGCCGATAATGTGAGGGATGTGTTGAACATGTTTTGGTAAAGGTATCGATGAGAGGCCATGTAGGAGTACATGGTGGGTTGTTTCATTGAGTCCGTCCCTAAAAACTGAGATCTGTATGCGTGATTTAAGATTCAGCTACTACCACACATTGGGCCCTGAAATATGACCCCGCTCGACTTACTGACCCCTCTCGCCTCTGTCTAGGAGTTGCAACTAGTTTCTGGTGTTTGTAGGACATGTGTTGGCGGCCGTGCATAGCGCTGACCCTAGGGGTGGGCTATGTTGCGGTAGATACACCGTGGCACGGTGTACCGAGTCACCCATTTGGTGTCTCGGGAACCGTTTTCACATCGTTTGGGACCGTTGAGGACACCCCGGTCGGATTTCCTTGCGGATGGAACCTGAATAGGCGATAAACCTGGACTAGAGACTTGTGAGGTTAGTCAGGTTGTGGTCTACACCCACGTCGGTTTTCGCTTGAAGTCTGCCGAGCACATGTCGTGTGCAGACGCTAAGTGGTGGAAACATGTGTGACGAAGTACACCCCTGCAGGGTATACAACTATTCGAATAGCCGCGTCCGTGGTAAAGGACTACTTGGTTGCATATACAGTTCATAGACAAGTTAATGGATACTACTAAAAGACTCAAGATAAGTGTGAGTACCGAGGATGGCCCTCTCGTAGGATGACGAGGGAGGATCCCGATGGAGTATTGTGTTGGTGAGTAGTGGACTCGTGTGCGAAAACTATTTTACTGGTGGAGTTCCGTAGGATAGCTTAGCCAAGAGTCAAAGCTGGCTTGCTGCATCAACCCCACCGCCTTCTTGAGAATAAGCATGTATAGTAGGTTCTGATGTAAGACTTGTTGAGTACCTTTGTACTCATGTTTGCTTATTTGTTGTTTTCAGACGACAACACTGCCCCCTCCGATGGGTTTTATGTAGACCTTGACGTCGACGAGTGACTAGCCACCCAGGTGGTGATCCTGGCCATGGAGGGCCCTATGTAGATAGACAGGCTTCGAGAAGCCTTCTTTCTTTCTAGAGTCTGTACTCAGACTAGTTGCTTCCGCATGTGCTTGTATGATTGTATGACTTGAGTATCGGGTCATGTGACCCCTATCCGTATGACATGTTATGTATGGCTCTCTGGAGCCTTTAAATAGAGTACTTGAGTTGTAGAGTTTTGTTGTGATGCCATGTTGTATGTACTCATATCGGGCATATTGTGTGTATGATTGAAATGCTTGGTATGAGTGGGATCCGACAATCTAGTTGTTTATCCTTGTCAGCCTTTCTTATGGGGAAATGTAGTCTAGTGTTCCTCAAGCCATAGTAGTCCGCTATAGCCCGGTTCACCGGAGTCCTGCTAGCCCAGCACTACTGTTCAGGACACTTGACTGGCCGGCATGTGTTTCACTTCGTCCCTATGTCTGTCCCTTCGAGGAAATGTCACATGGTGACTTCCGGAGTCCTGCCTAGCCTGCTACAGCCCGGGGTTCCCCGGAGTCCTGTTAGCCTAGTGCTACAGCCCGAAATCACTCGTTGATGACCGACATGTTCGATGTGATTCATGTATGCGTGTCTCCATAGGTCTGTGCCGCTTTGGGTTCAAGACTAGCCATGTCGGCCCGGGTTCTCTGTCATATGGATGCTAGCGACACTATCATATACGTGAGCCAAAAGGCGCAAACGGTGTTGGGCCATGGTAAGGCGACACCCGTGGGATACCGTGCGTGAGGCCACAAAGTGATATGAGGTGTTACCGGCTAGATTGATGTGACTTGGAATCGGGGTCCCGAAAAAATAATTGATGATAAAATAAATAAAATCAAATGATCCTATTCTCAAAATTTGAGAGAACTCAAATATGAAAATAACGAAATCCCCAACTCTCTCCGTGGGTCATTGAGTTGCGTAGAATTTCTAGGATCAACCCAAATGAAAAATAAAAATATGATATGCATGATGATCTAATGTATAACATTCCAAATTGAAAATTTGGGATGTTACACCAGGACTATGAATATACAAGATTGAGGACTTCGTCCTGTGTCCGGAAGGGACTTTCCTTGGCGTGGAAGGCAAGCTTGGCGATACGGATATGTAGATCTCCTACCATTGTAACCGACTTTGTGTAACCCTAACCCTCTCCGGTGTCTATATAAACCGGAGGGTTTTAGTCCGTAGAACAACATACAGAACAACAATCATACCATAGGCTAGCTTCTAGGGTTTAGCCTCTCCGATCTCGTGGTAGATCTACTCTTGTACTACCCATATCATCAATATTAATCAAGCAGGACGTAGGGTTTTACCTCCATCAAGAGGGCACGAACCTCGGTAAAACTTCGTGTCCCTTGTCTCCTATTACCATCCGGCCTAGACGCACAGTTCGGGACCCCCTACCCGAGATCCGCCGGTTTTGACACCGACATTGGTGCTTTCATTGAGAGTTCCTCTGTGTCGTCGCCGTTAGGCTTGATGGCTCCTACGATCATCAATAGCCATGCAGTCCAGGGTGAGACTTTCCTCCCCGGATAGATCTTCGTCTTCGGCGGCTTCGCACTGCGGGCCAATCCACTTGGCCATCTGGAGTAGATCAAAAGCTATGCCCCTAGCCGTCAGGTCATATTTCAAAGTTTAAACTACATGGCTGACATCCGCGGGGACTTGATCTTCGACGGATTCGAGCCACTGTCGAGCGCGCCTGAAAGTGCAACTATCCCTAGGTGGTTTTGGTAATTCATAACAACATATAGCTCATTGAGCTAATGCTATTCCAAGATGACTATTTCAGGAAAGCTCAATGATTGGCATGGCATGGATGTGAAAGTGGAACCCTCAAAATGCTAAGGACAAAGGATTGGCTCAAGCTCAAAAGCTCAAGACTCTTCATTTTATATTTTAGTGATCCAAGATCACATTGAGTCTTTAGGAAAAGCCAATACTATCAAGGAGGGATGAGGGGTTGCTTAATGAGCCTCTTGCTTCATGTGCTTAGTGATATGCTCCAAAACCCTCAACTACTTTCCCATATCCACATATGACCTAAACCCTAAGCCAAACTCGGTCATACCGATTCTTTCTATCCGGCGCCACCGAGTTTCACTTGTCATAAGCCACTGCCAAACCCTAGCAAATCGGTTCTACCGATAGGGATCTCGGTCTCACCGAGATGGGATTGCAAACTCTCTGTTTCCTTTTCGTAACTTTTCGGTCTCACCGAAAGAGCAAATCGGTCCCACCGAGTTTGCCTGACCAACTCTCTGGTTAGCTTATTACCAAAATCGGTCCCACCGAGTTTGTGTAATTGGTCTCACTGAGATTACGTTATGCCCAAACCCTAACCATATCGGTCCTACCGAGTTGCATGTCAGTCCCACAGAAAATCTCTAACGGTCACTAGGTTTACCTTTTCGGTCCGACCGAGTTTGTTGATTCGGTCCCACCGAGATTGGAAAACTGTGTGTAACGGTTGGATTTTGTGCGGAGGCTATATATACCCCTCCACCTCCTCTTCATTCGTAGAGAGAGCCATCAGAACACATACACAATTCCAACTCATATGTTCTGAGAGAGAACCACCTACTCATGTGTTGAGACGAAGATATTCCATTCCTACCATATGAATCTTGATCTCTAGCCTTCCCCAAGTTGCTTTCCACTCAAATCTTCTTTCCACCAGATCCAAATCCTATGAGAGAGAGTTGAGTGTTGGGGACACTATCATTTGAAGCACAAGAGCAAGGAGTTCATTACCTACACACCATTTGTTACTTCTTGGAGAGTGGTGTCTCCTAGATTGGCTAGGTGTCACTTGGGAGCCTCCGACAAGATTGTGGAGTTGAACCAAGGAGTCTGTAAGGGCAAGGAGATCGCCTACTTCGTGAAGATCTACCGCTAGTGAGGCAAGTCCTTCGTGGGCGATGGCCATGGTGGGATAGACAAGGTTGCTTCTTTGTGGACCCTTTGTGGGTGGTTGCTTCTTCGTGGACCCTTTGTGGGTGGAGCCCTCTGTGGACTCGCGCAACCGTTACCCTTCGTGGGTGGAGCCCTCCGTGGACTCGCGCAACCGTTACCCTTTGTGGGTTGAAGTCTCCATCAACGTGGATGTAGGATAGCACCACCTATCCGAACCACGGGAAAAACATCCGTGTCTCCAATTGCATTTGAATTCTCCAAACCCTTCCCTTTACATTTTTGCAAGTTGCATGCTTTACTTTCGGCTGCCAATATACTCTTTGCATGCTTGCTTGAATTGTCTGATGATTGCTTGACTTGTCCTACAATAGCTAAAATCTGCCAAGAACTAAAATTGGGAAAAGGTTAAGTTTTTATTTGGTCAAGTAGTCTAATCACCCCCCCTCTAGACATACTTTCGATCATACAAGTGGTATCAGAGCTTTGGTCTCCATTTGCTTTGATCTCCATAGCTTTTGGTGGTCATAGCCTTGGTTTCACAACCTAGGAGAGTATGGCGTCTAGCGAGGGAAATTATCACCGTAGAGGTCCTTACTTTGATGGTACTAATTTTGCTAGTTGGAAGCATAAAATGAAAATGCATATTCTTGGACATAACCCCGCCGTTTGGGCTATTGTGTGTGTTGGTTTGCAAGGTAACTTCTTTGATGGGAAAGAACCAAACCGTGAAGCTACCGCAGATGAGTTGAAGATGTTGCAATACAATGCTCAAGCTTGTGATATTCTCTTCAACGGATTGTGCCCCGAAGAATTCAACAAAATCAGCCGTCTTGAGAATGCAAAGTAAATTTGGGACACTTTGATTGATATGCATGAAGGTACTGACTCCGTCAAGGAATCCAAGTTGGATGTGCTTCAAAGTCAACTTGACAAGTTCAAAATGAAGGATGGTGAAGGTGTCGCTGAAATGTACTCTAGGCTTGCTCTCATCACAAATGAGATTGCCGGCTTAGGAAGTGAAGAGATGACCGATAGATTCATCATCAAGAAGATTCTAAGAGCCTTGGATGGAAAATATGATACCGTGTGCACATTGATCCAAATGATGCCCAATTACAAAGATCTCAAGCCAACGGAGGTGATTGGAAGAATTGTTGCTCATGAGATGTCACTTAAGGATAAAGAGGAACTTCACAACAAATCAAGTGGTGCCTACAAAGCCTCATGTGAAGGCCCCACATCATCAAGTGAGAAACAAAACTTCAATGAAGAATTGAGCTTAATGGTGAAGAACTTCAACAAGTTTTACAAGAGTAGAAGCAAAGATAGAAGCTTCAAGTCAAGGTCCTACAATGACAAAAGATCTTCTAGTCGAGAGCGAAACTGCTACAGTTGTAGAAGACCCGGACACTATTCCAATGAGTGTACGGCTCCCTACAAGAGAAGAGAAGATTATCCAAAAAGAAGAAGCAAAGAATCACCACCAAGAGAGAGACGGAGTAGAGATGATCGTTATGAACGAAGATACTCATGGAGAAGCAAGGATTCAGAAAGGAAGGAAAAATCATCAAGGAGCTACACAAAACAAAGACATCAAGCTCATGTTGGTGAATGGGTATCCGACTCCGACTCCGACCGCCACTCTGAGAGAAGTTATCACTCCGACTCCGAAGATACTCAAGATGAAGGTGTTGCCGGTCTAGCACTTGTGTCAACCAACTCCTACGACATATTTGACTCACCAAATGAAGGAATTGGAAGGTGCTTCATGACCAAAGGTCCTAAGGTAACACACCCCGAGTTTGTTGATTTCAATAGTGATGAAGATGACTTGTTAGGTGATGATTTGCTTGTTGACAACTCTAGTGATGAATACTATGATGAAATGTCAATTAATCATGCTAATCAAGATAAAATGAATGACAATGATAAGGAGAAGATTGAGGCTCTAACTAAAGAACTAAACACTCTTAAGTTAGCTCATGAAACTATCTTTGAAGATCATCAAGAACTTTTAAGAGCTCATGAGAAATTATGCTTTGAAAAACTCAATCTTGAGCAAGAGCATGAGTTCTTAAAAGCAATCAATGATGATCTCCGCAAGAAAAGTTCTCCTTACATTGCCAAGCGTTTACTCTTATCCACTTACATGCCTCAAGTCAAGTCTAGTAACAAGAACAAGAAAGATTCTTCCTCTAGCAGTAACAATGATCATGCTAAATCCAATATTGTTGCTTCTAGTAGTTCTCTTGATTCCACTAATGATTCTCTTAGCCAAGTTACACTTGAGCAAGAAAATAGCTTATTGAAGGGAATTATAGAGAAAGGAGTGTACAAAAGCCTTGCCGGGAGTAAGCAATTCGAGGAAATTGTGCGCAAGCAAGGAATGCACCGGAAGAATCAAGGTGTTGGTTTTGAACGAAAGTTCAATGCCAATGGAGTTGAGTGGGAAGAAGATCAATACCCAAAGACAAAGTTTGTTCCTCAACAAGAGAAGTATGATACTTCTTTCAAGGGGACACAAGCTCAAGATGATCTTCCACCACAAGACTACAAGCAAAAAGGCAAGGACAAGCTTCAAGAGGAAATTGATGCATTTGAAGAAGCTCCTAAGACCTTAGTCAAGTGGATTCCCAAGACTACTTCAAGTTCCACTTCATCAAGTACGACTACAACTCCAAGGATTCCCATCAAGATGGTGTGGATCCAAAAGAAGAAGAACTAAAGAGTTCTTGAGGGTGACTCCGCCAACATACTTCACTCTTATCATTTTGGCAAGAACAAGTGCAATCAACTTCCACGTCTTGAACTAGTTCAAGGAGTCACAAACCCTCTTGTTGGTAAGACAAGGGACAAGGTAACCTAAAAGTTTTCATGGACATCATCTTGTGTGTGCATCACTCTATGTCTATGGATATCCTTGTTTGTTCCTTGCGGGACTAACCCATGTAGGTATTGAAAGTGCAATTCACTCAAAGGGATAGCTCCAAGTGATCTACATCAACATTGAGCATCCACATCTTCAACATCTACATGAAGTCATCATCGACAAAACCCGAGGTTAGTTCATCCCTCTAAGGGGGGATATCACATCTAGGGGGAGCATTACTCTAAGACTTGAGCTAAAGCAACTCTAAAGATGTGAACACAACAATGCTTTATGTAAAAGTGGTAACCCCACTTGAGCTTAAACGATGAGTATGACCTATGATCAAGTGTTCTCACTTGACTCCTAAGTCAATATACTCATATATAGATGACCTTGTCATCGCAAATTGCTTGGTAGATGCTAGAATTGGTTGTGCATGCCTTGTCACATATTTCATTTGCCATCTTATTGTGTGAGCATGCTGGTTGCATATTTTACTCATTCGAGGACATCCACTTGTTGTTTTGATTGTTCGGTTTTATTTCCTTTTGCCAAGTGGATGGACAAGAATGCCTAAGAACCTCCTCTAGCTATCTATGCTTTTCTCGTCTCAAACTCTATTCATGCTACATCACAAAATTTGATCAAGTCAGATTCGAACCACTCTGTGTGAGGAGCGCTCGGAGTCCCCGATTCGTCATAGACTTAAACTTCCAAAACCTCTTTATGATTCTTGGTCTGACCGATACCCTACTTTCGGTCCTACCGAGATCATTAAGTTGATCTATGTTTTCGATCTCAGTGCAACCGATTTGAACCATTCGGTCACACCGAGTTGCAATAACTGTATACAGTTTTGCATCTCAGTGCCACCGAGTCGTTCCACTCGGTCACACTGACAGGGTCGGGCTATATATAGTCACGGGCAAAAATTTGGAAATTTCTCCGAACCCCTTCGCCCGCGCGATAGCCTGCTCTGCCAACTTGGTCTCCGGATCGTCTCCTCGCCGCCAGCCGCCTCCAGTCGCTGGTCTCCATCACTGTCAACGGAATTCAACCCCGCCGTTGCCGCTGTAGCGAGTCTCCGCCGAACTAGGGTATGGACTCGATCACAGTACTATTCCCCGTCCGATTCCTAGCACATTGCGTTCTTAATGATTCTTGCCACGATTGAAACACTCCTATCCAGTCAATGCGTTCGTAGATTAGTTCTGATTCGAAAATTTTAGGGTTAGGTTTCCGCCGAAACCATCTCGGACCCACCGAGTTGAAAAACTCGGACTCACCGATTTGGCTTATGCCATTGCACAAGTGAGACTCGGTGTGACCGAGAATTACTTATCGGTGTGACTGATTTTGGAACTCTGTGAAACCCTAGCAGTCTCGGTGCCACCGAACTGTGACTCGGTCTGACCGAGTTCACTAGTTTAGGTTCCAAAACTGCTTCGGTATCACCGAGTTTAAAAATCGGTAGATCCGAGATGATTTCTGTGGGAAACTAAAACTAAGTTTTTGGGTCATTCTTTTGCAAAAATCTCTGCATTTGTGATGCTCATCTATTCTACCTCATCTATAAACTATTCACAGGGTCAGCAGTCAGCTTGTTCATCATGTCAGACCAAAGTGATAGCCAGAACATGTCAGAACAGCAAGTGCAGATGAGTGAGGGCACTAGTCCCTCAAGTTCTTCAGATGATGGCAGCAGAAGTACTCCTAGAAATTTGCCAAAAGCTGCCACCAGATAGAGGAAGAAAAGAACTTCAGATTCTGAGGATGAAGATTATGTGGCAGAGGAAGAGGAAGCCACATCAAAGAGAGTTGAGTCAGCACAGGGCACAAAGCCAGGCCTAAAGATCAAAAGCCCAGCAGGCAGGCAGCCTATGCCAAAGGCCAGAGCTTCAACCAAGATTTATGGGAAGCCCACTCTCATAGAGCCAGTTGCTGCTGAAGGCAAGAAGAGGAAGGAAAGGGTCAAGAAGACCGTAGCCAGAGTGCTTGGAAAGGCTTCCATCATGGAAGAAGAGGAAGAAGAAGAGGTTGCTGCACCAGCACCTAAGGCACCTAAGCTTATGGGTGATGCTATAAGATCAGGGGCTGCCACATCTAAGCCCAAAGAAGCACCCAAAGCTGCCTCCAAGCCCAAGTCTGCACCAAAGAGAAATACAAGGAGCATACCTGCAACTGAGAAGAACAAGGCCCCAGTGCCTGAAGCTGCAGAAGAAGATGATGAAGAGCAAGTACTCAGAAAACTCAAGCCCAAGATCCCAGACCACAACGATGCTCATCCTGTGGCTGAGGATATGAAGCTCGGGCGAGACTCAGGGCTGAAGAAGTGGAGAGAAGCAGATCCGTATGCTTCAAGGAGGAGGACTGCTGTTGACTACAGATTTCACACCAAGGAACAGCAGGACTTCTATGAGACAGTGCTGCTTGATAAGAAGCCAATAGTCTGTGATATGAGATGGGCTGACTGGCAATACATCAAGGACAATGAAGAACACTACCCTGGAGTATATGACAGCTTCAATGCTTGTGGAGTAGCAGACTTTGTTGGGCAGAAGCTCACAAAGTGGAACGAGGAACTCATTATGCAATTCTACTCCACAACACATTTTTATCCAGATGGTAGGATAACTTGGATGTCTGAAGGTACAAGGTACCAATCTACTGTTGCGGAGTGGGCACAACTCATCAATGCCCCAAAGGAGCATGAGGATGACTTGGATATCTATGCCAAGAAGAAGATGGACCATAACTCAATGTCAAACATGTACAAGGAGATCTGAAATGAAGCACTTGATACTTTCAAGTTTGGCTCAGTGCATTATCTTCTGTCAGGTCTGCCTACAATCAATTGGATTTGGAGGCACACCTTGTTGCCCAAGTCAGGTGATCACAAGATGATCAGAGGCCATGCAATCAATTTGCTTCATGTATTTGATGTGCCTCAGAAATTCAAGGTCATGAGCCTCATAGTAGAGACTATCAAGAGGACTGCAGCAGATGAGAAGAGGAGCTGTGGTTATGCCCCTTAGATTGAGGAGTTAATCAACTCGAAGATGGGCACAGGCATATACTTGTTGGACAAGGAACATCTGCCCATTCATCCAGATTTTGAAGATAATCAGGTTGTCATGACTGAGAATGAACCATCATCTGCCCAAGCACAAGCAAAGAAGGAAAAGGCAAGGAAGGAGAAAGCTGCCAAGATGCCAACTCAAGAGGAGGCATCTGAGTACTTCTTGAAAACCAAACAAGAGCAGCTTGGTTACCTAATTGCATCCACCCTGCGGATTGAGAAAGGACTAGCCACCCTAACTCAGAACCAGGCAAGCCTAGAGAGAATCATGGAACAAAAGTTCTATGACTTGGATGTCAAGGTGACAGAGATTCAGACTGCAGTGGAGCAGCTCCAGGATGACATGCAGGAGAGGAGAGGCAGGACTACAACTGATGCCTTTGCCAGAGTGCCACGAGGTCCGAGGTCGTCTGCAGTGCCAGTTACTGACCCCAGAGCCACCACTTCTGCACCAGCTACAGCCTCAGTTCCACCAGCTCCAGCATCTACTTCAGCCTCAACTCCAACCACGTCTATAGAAGGCTTCGTCCTTGGAGTGCTCTGGACTCCACCACCACCTGAAGATCAAGCCTGAGTGTCGACTTAGCACTATGCATTTTCTAGGAACTTTTTGGTAACTTGTTGCCAAAGGGGGAGAAATATGTATAGATCATAGGCTTCGAGAGAGAGTGTTGCTTTTATTCTCTCTTGCTTTATTTGGTGGTTTTTCGAACTTTGTTTGCTTTTGAGTGCTTGAGATACTATGTCACTGCTTGTGAGACATTGATGATCATGTGTTTGATCATAAGCTACACTTAATGTTTGCTTAATGCTATTATCTTATCTATCTTATGTGATCATTCACTATTCTTGGTGATGAGTGCATGTATTTCATTCTTATCATTTTAAGCGCTCCACCAAGATGTATGTGACATGGAAGAGTAACCCATGACTCTAACTCTTTGTGCATTTGCAGTCCAAAGCAAATTTTAAATATGCACAAATTTAGGGGGAGCTCCTACTTGGCACATACTTCTCAAAGCGACGATATATTTCATGCTTTTTATCATTTGTCGAAGCTTTGATCTATATGTTGTCATCAATTACCAAAAAGGGGGAGATTGAAAGTGCAACTATCCCAAGGTGGTTTTGGTAATTCATAACAACATATAGCTCATTGAGCTAATGCTATTCCAAGATGGCTATTTCAGGAAAGCTCAATGATTGGCATGGCATGGATGTGAAAGTGGAACCCTCAAAATGCTAAGGACAAAGGATTGGCTCAAGCTCAAAAGCTCAAGACTCTTCATTTTATATTTTAGTGATCCAAGATCACATTGAGTCTTTAGGAAAAGCCAATACTATCAAGGAGGGATGAGGGGTTGCTTAATGAGCCTCTTGCTTCATGTGCTTAGTGATATGCTCCAAAACCCTCAACTACTTTCCCATATCCACATATGACCTAAACCCTAAGCCAAACTCGGTCATACCGATTCTTTCTATCCGGCGCCACCGAGTTTCACTTGTCATAAGCCACTGCCAAACCCTAGCAAATCGGTTCTACCGATAGGGATCTTGGTCTCACCGAGATGGGATTGCAAACTCTCTGTTTCCTTTTCGTAACTTTTCGGTCTCACCGAAAGAGCAAATCGGTCCCACCGAGTTTGCCTGACCAACTCTCTGGTTAGCTTATTACCAAAATCGGTCCCACCGAGTTTGTGTAATCGGTCTCACCGAGATTACGTTATGCCCAAACCCTAACCATATCGGTCCTACCGAGTTGCATGTCAGTCCCACCGAAAATCTCTAACGGTCACTAGGTTTACCTTTTCGGTCCGACCGAGTTTGTTGATTCGGTCCCACCGAGATTGGAAAACTATGTGTAATGGTTGGATTTTGTGTGGAGGCTATATATACCCCTCCACCTCCTCTTCATTCGTAGAGAGAGCCATCAGAACACATACACAATTCCAACTCATATGTTCTGAGAGAGAACCACCTACTCATGTGTTGAGACCAAGATATTCCATTCCTACCATATGAATCTTGATCTCTAGCCTTCCCCAGGTTGCTTTCCACTCAAATCTTCTTTCCACCAGATCCAAATCCTATGAGAGAGAGTTGAGTGTTGGGGAGACTATCATTTGAAGGACAAGAGCAAGGAGTTCATTACCTACACACCATTTGTTACTTCTTGGAGAGTGGTGTCTCCTAGATTGGCTAGGTGTCACTTGGGAGCCTCCGACAAGATTGTGGAGTTGAACCAAGGTTTTTGTAAGGGCAAGGAGATCACCTACTTCGTGAAGATCTACCGCTAGTGAGGCAAGTCCTTTGTGGGCGATGGCCATGGTGGGATAGACAAGGTTGCTTCTTCGTGGACCCTTTGTGGGTGGTTGCTTCTTCGTGGACCCTTTGTGGGTGGAGCCCTTCGTGGACTCGCGCAACCATTACCCTTCGTGGGTGGAGCCCTCCGTGGACTCGCGCAACCGTTACCCTTTGTGGGTTGAAGTCTCCATCAACATGGATGTAGGATAGCACCACCTATCCGAACCACGGGAAAAACATCCGTGTCTCCAGTTGCGTTTGAATTCTCCAAACCCTTCCCTTTACATTCTTGCAAGTTGCATGCTTTACTTTCCGCTGCCAATATACTCTTTGCATGCTTGCTTGAATTGTGTGATGATTGCTTGACTTGTCCTACAATAGCTAAAATCTGCCAAGAACTAAAATTGGGAAAAGGTTAGGTTTTTATTTGGTCAAGTAGTCTAATCACCCCCCCTCTAGACATACTTTCGATCCTAGAGCGCCGCACTGTCACGACGAGCATGATCTAGCTCTGCCGTCGAACAGTGCCCTGGAGGCCGCACCCGCATCGGCTTCGACCCTTAATTCGGAGCCAACCGCGCCGATCGAGGATGGGTGGTTGGACGCCACCTCGGGGGCTGCGATCCCAATGGCGACCGTGCCAAACACCAGCCCCACACTCCGCGATACTCGTGACTCCAAGGAGCTTGAGTCCTCTCCGGACTCCGAACCCTCCATGCCTCTGCCAATCGAATCCGATTGGGCGCCGATCATGCAGTTTTCTATCGCGGACATCTTTCAGCACTCGCCTTTCGGTGATATTCTGAAGACACTAAAGTCTCTCTCTTTATCAGGAGAACCCTGGCCGGACTACGGTCAGCAAGGTTGGGATACGGACGATGAAGAAATTCAAAGCCCACCCACCACCCACTTTGTAGCCATTGTCGACGATTTAACCGACATGCTCGACTTTGACTCCGAAGACATCAACGGTATGGATGCCGATGAAGGAGACCATGAAGAACCAGCGCCTATTGGGCCCTAGAAAGCCACCTCGTCATATGACGTATACATGGTGGACGCACCAAAAGATGATGACGAGGAGCGGAAGGACGCACCGAAGGCTTGTTCCCTCGAGAAGCAGTCAAAGCGGCAACGCAAGCGCCGCCCCAAATCCCGCCTCGACAAAAATAACAATCACACAGACCCAGCGCTGGAGCAGGGCGAACCGCTGCCGGACAACGGCAATTCGGATAATCAAGCCGAACAAACAAATTCTATCAAGGATAATGGTCCGGACGACATAACGCCGGACAAGCACCCGGAGCAGCAGAATGCCCGTAAAAGGCTTGTCGCCACCGCGAGGAGTCTTAAAAAGCAGAAGCAAAGGCTCAAGGCTGCGCAAGACACACTCCAAATCAGATGGAGTAAAATACTCAACACAGCAGCTAGGTACGGCGACAATCGCCCTTCCAAGAGCTACCCAAAGCGGAAGCTGCTACCTGAATTCGATGAGGAGGCCTCAGACCCCCCACAACCAAATATCAAAGCAGCCACCTGCCCGGATAGACGACACTTCTACCAACACAGAGCGGCGTACAACGCCACTCACAATACAACACGCGACCCATGCGAGGGCTCGCACCCAAAGGACGGCGTAACAAGATCCATCTATGGACCAGGCAAGCGCGCCCCAGCATACAATGCAACACAACAAACATCTGAACAACGCGGTACACCCAGCTACAGGGGTGCCACACACCCCCTATGTTTCACCAATGAGGTGCTGGACCATGAATTTCCAGAGGGATTCAAACCCATAAACATAGAGACATACGATGGAACAACAGACCCTGGGGTCTGGATTGAGGACTACATCCTTCATATCCATATGGCTCGAGGAGATGATCTCCACGCCATCAAGTACTTACCCCTCAAGCTCAAAGGACCAGCTCGTCACTAGCTTAAAGGCCTCCCCGAAAGCTCCATTGGAAGTTGGGAAGAGCTTGAAGACGCCTTTCGGGCAATTTTTCAAGGGACTTATGTCCGACCTCCGGATGCGGACGATTTGAGTCATACAACTCAACAGCCCGGAGAGTCAGCCCGAAAGCTTTGGAACAGGTTTCTCACTAAAAAGAACCAGATTGTTGACTGTCCGGACGCCGAAGCCTTGGCAGCTTTTAAGCATAGCGTCCATGACGAATGGCTCGCCCGATACCTTGGCCAAGATAAGCCGAGAACGATGGCCGCATTAAAAAACCTCATGACCCGCTTTTGCACGGGTGAGGACAGCTGGTTAGCCAGATGCAGCACCAGCAACCCCAGTACATCTGAAGTTAGATATGGAAATGGGAAATCACGGCGCAACAGCAATAACAAACGCCGGAATAAAGAAGACAGCACGAAGGGCACGGCAGTAAACACCGTATTCAAAAGCTCTCGGCCAGGTCAGCAAAAGCCGCCCTCTAAAGGCACCAGGGATGAACTATCCAGCCTCAACAAAATTCTGGATCCATAGTACCCCTGGTAAACCTGCTAATCATACCCACAGAGAATGTTGGGTCTTCAAGCAGTCCGACAAGCTCAACGCTGTACACAAGGGGGAGGATACACCAAGTGAAGATGAGGACGAGCCTCCCAAGCAAGACACTGGGGAACAAAAGAAATTTCTGCCAGAAGTCAAAACAATAAACATGTTACACGTGATCAAAGGAAAAAACAACGCGACACTCCCAGGAAAACATACCCAAGTGCCTGTCACCGCGAAGTCCTGCCACTGGTCGTCTCAACCGATCACTTTCGACCATCGCGATTACTCAGCAAGTATCCGACGCGCAAGATGGGCTGCCCTGGTATTAGATCTAGTAATTGGCGGGTATCACTTCACACAAGTTCTGATGGACGGTGGCAGCAATCTAAACCTAATATATCAGGATACAATCCGCGGGATGGGGTTAGACCCAACAAAAATTCGCCATAGCAATACTACCTTTAAAGGAGTAACGCCAGGCCCAGGGGCTCGTTGTATGGGCTCCCTCCTACTACAAGTTATATTCGGCTCCCCCGATAACTTCCGTCGCGAGCATTTAACCTTCCACATCGCTCTGTTCCAAAGTGGCTATCAAGCACTGTTCGGACGCGAATCTTTCGCTCGCTTTAATGCAATACCACACTACGCCTCCCTCATGCTCAAGATGCCCGGTCCATGTGGCATCATTTCAGTGAACAGAAATATCAAGCGATCTCTGCGCGCCGAAGAGAGTGCGGCTGCCCTGGCAGCCGCACACTAAAGGCGCCCGGACCGGTGAAAGCATCCAATAGGTCGTCAAGACCTCAAACACAACTAATCAAGTCCGGCGCCGCTATTTACACCGAATAAGTGGTCACACCCCTATTTGTCAATACAAGGGGCTCAACGCGCGCAGACAAGTGGCAATTTTTTCTCATCTTGAATTATACATGGTTTCTTTAAAAACTATCTTTTTGCACGACAACTTTTTCACATAAATTCCTCTCTTTTACAGACGATCATCGTGCTACACCCGTCCAGGATACGGCAAAATAGAGACACAGGCGCAGACGTGCAGCAGGGACCCGCTCCAAGGATTCTTTTTAGATTAAGACCCTGCGTAAACCTTTTTTTACTGTCTCTTGTTGATACATATCCACCGTTGAGAAGGATGCTGACGTATTGGCATGTGGCCACGCCAGAACAATGCACGTACCTGGACACAAGGGGCTTCTTACAAAGGCCATTATTTAGGCCCAGTTTATACCACAAAGACCGAATACCTTAGGGAGTGTTCGGCGTCGCGAGTTTGGCCTTATATGCATCAGCTCCGAATCATTGTCTTTGGCCAAATGTTGGGTTTGCCCGGATCCTGTGTTTTGGTGCCTTACATTCCGCTGTACCGGCTAAGGTAGCACCGAGAGAACTACTGCGATTGTGCCCTGGTTCATCCGGACGAGCACCTCAGTAGAGAAAGCCGAAAACTGACTGTCATGATATAGCGTGAGACTGGTCAACCACTCGATGACCTGTTGGAATGTTAGAATTCCTCCACCTTAACAAAGGGCCGTTTTCTGGCCAGGCATGTACGCACCCCAGGACCGGGAGAGTGCGGAGCCACCAGGGGCTATCTAGTAGCCCCACTGTCAAACTCCTATGGCTAAGTGAAAGTGCTAAAGCATTATAGTCTGGTTGCCTCGCTCGCTCCGCTATCACCTCCTTAATAGGACCAAGACATTGGGTTAAGTGTGAACGCGTGTTTTTCGCGAGCACCTCTGCATTATATGTGTGGGGGTTGAAGCCGACGGCTGCAATCTTTCAGGTTATACACATGTATACATAAATGGCCGCCCAGGAGGCATCATATTACTTTCAGGCAAAAGTATAAAAATAGCCTTATAAAAATTTATAAAAGCATTTTGCTTACAATGAGATTACATATCACTCAAACATAATATTTTTTGAGCACTGGGTCTCTATCAAACGAGCACCCTCAAGAACTTCTTCAAAGTAGTGCTCAGCAGCCATTCAACCTATGGCCGAATCCCGCGCTGCAACAGTGGTAGCATCCATCTCTGCCTAGTATGCTTTAACACGGGCAAAGGCCATCTGTGAGACCTCTATGCATGTCGACCTCTTCATTGCGTTAATGCGTGGCACCATGTCAAGGAGCTGCTGCACCAAGATGAAATAGCTGTTCGATTTTGGCCTTTCCGGTCATAGCTGATCGACAACAGACCTCATGCGAGTCCGGACAACCTATTCAGTTCGGACCATCCGGCTAATTGGTCAGTCAATGAAAGTGGATGCTCGGGAGAATGGAATTGTGTCCAAAACAGCTGGTCCACTTCACGGTCCGTCTGACCCTGGAAGTACTTGGCCGCATCGGCAGCGCTCGCCGCCAAATCCATATATACATCCTCCGAACTCCACAGCCAATCCAGATAGGCATACTGTGGATCTCCGAACTTCCTCCGCAACATAAAGGATTTCCCAGCTACAATATCCCTGGCTTCCCGCAACTCCTCCTTCTTCGCCCTCATAGCAGAGCGGATGTCTTTTCTCGTCGCAGCAGCCTTCTCAAGGTCCGATGCCTTCGCTAGGTTTTCCTTTTCAAGAACCCGGCAACCGTCGGCGGCGGCTTTTATTTCTATGGCCATCTTGGCCATCTTATCTCGGCTCTCGCCATGCGCGGCCTTCTCGGTTTTCAACTCTTCGGCCGTCTTCAAAGCAGCCGTATTACTAAACCTCGCTTGTTCCTTGGCTCGGGCAAGTTCTGCCCGCAAGGCTTCAACAGTGGCAGCTCCATCTGCAGTCACAATATATTAAAGATACTGGCATCATGCTGCTCTTACTATGTGGCATTTACCAGATAATGACACTTACCCTGTGCCCCGTCAAGCTTTTTGTTAACAAGCTTGATGTCGGCGTCTGCCGCATCCAACTGCCGTTTTAAATGGGAAAACTCGCTAGTCCGACTAGCCACCGGAGCTTCCATCACCTGCACATAGAGGCAGTATGGTTATTACCTGGGAATATGATCCTCTGTTTGTCGTCGTTTCCGACGACAACCAGAGTCTCAGGGGCTACTATCTACACAGGGCACACCTAGCATGTACAGGACTACCATACATTATTTTACGTACCTCAAAGCCGGTCAGTAGACTCATAAAAGCTTCATGCAATCCTCTTTCGGCGGACGAGACCCTCTCCATCATCGTATTCATCAGCACAAGGTGTTCATCTGAGATGGCCGCTCGCCCCACCAACTCCCTCAGAACATCCGATCGCACAACAGACGGTGCCGGACTCTTTTGTCCGCTCTCTTCGGGAGCCGGACACTGGGAGCTTCGGGCGTCAATGGGATTATCTTCTGGCCTCACCAGACTTAGAGAGGCCCTCCGCGACGACACTTCGGGGTCACCCGCTTCCGGAGCGGAGGACTCCGGAGGAGGCATTTCGCTCTCGATCATCTCTGGAAGAAGATCCCCCGAAGACGAGCTCATTTGAGAGGGGCTAAGGACCGAACTGCAAAGATATATGCGGTGGTTATTTTCTCAGAAGAAAAAGATGGCATACCTGTACTATTAAAGTATTTCGGGTCACTTACGACTCGCTGTAGAATTGATCCCCCCGCGGACTTTGTGCGGTAAAGGCACCCCTCAAGGTAGGACCCTCTGTGGGAGACTTCTTCTCCCGTTTGGGAGCTTCGGCTTCCGAATCCCCGGGCACAGTCCTTTTCCTCCTCCAGTCGTCTTCCTTCATGAAGACGCTCACGCCCTCGGCTAGAACGGGCAGCGTTGGGGACCCGCGTCCGCCTGTATTATCCTCCCTAGTATCTTCCTTCAAGGGCTCCGGGTAGGGTGCGGCCTAGAGCATCTTTTCCAATACCGGATTGTCCAAACCCTTAGGGAGGGGGGCCGAACACCGAATCAACTTCGCCTTTGTTAGCCAGTCCTGGTCAAAAAGCGAACTCTCAGAAATAACTTCATAACAAATGAGAGATAGTATGTTCGGCCGGAAGATTCCTTACCTGTTCGGCGGCGCGGTTACTGCTCAGGCCCACGTCCTCGGTGATTTCCGGATACTCTACCTGAGGTTCGAAGAATGACTTGTACATCTCCTCGTGCGTCAGGCCGAGGAAATTTTGGATGACACGCGGTCCCTCAGGATTGAACTCCCACAAGCGAAGGGGCCGGCGTTTGCAAGGCTGGACTTGACGAACCAGCATAACTTGTATTACCGCAACCAAACTAAAATCTCCATTGAAGAGATCTCAAATGCGGCTTTGCAGTATAGGCACGTCCTTGGCTGGACCCCAGCTCAGACCTCTGCTGATCCATGACATCAGTTGTGGTGGAGGGCCCGAGCGGAAGACAAGGGCGGCCGCCCACATGGCACTTCTAGGAGCCGTGATGTAGAACCACTCCTGTTGCCACAATTCAGACACCTCTGGAATGGAACCTTTGGGACATGGAGCTCCCGTCATCTTGCATATTGGGGCACCTCCACACGCTGCATGTTGCCCCTCGATCATATTCGTCTTTACTTCAAAGGTCTTGAGCCACAAGCCAAAGTGAGGGGTAACCCGGAGGAAGGCCTCACACACGACAATAAATGTCGTGATATGAAGAAAGGAGTCCAGAGCTAGATCATGGAAGTCTAGCCCGTAATAAAACATCAAACCCCTGACGAAAGGATCTAGAGAAAGGCCTAGACCTCGGAGGAAGTGGGAGACGAACACGACGCTCTCGTTGGGTTTGGGGGAGGGGACGGCCTGCCCTCGGGCAGGCAGCCGATGCACAACCTCGGCAGTCAGATATCTGGCCTCCCTCAACTTTTTGATGTCTTCTTCCGTGACGGAGGAAGGCACCCATCGGCCTTGAAGGCCAGATCCGGACATGATTGAAGGTTCGGAGCACCTGACTTGAACTTTGGGTGTTTGAGCTTGAGGTGGGGGAAGGATTCGATTGAGCACGGGAGGGAAAAAAGTAAAAGCCTTCTTCCTTTATAAAGAGGGTGAATATCAAGCGTCCTCTCCGTGGCCGTTTGGACTTGCCTATAGTCTAGGAGTCCTAGAGGCGGTTGGGTTACCCACGCCCGTATTGATGAGAATCCCGGACTAAGGGGACACGATCTCTGCTTTAACAAGACGTGCCAAGGAAACCGCCTCGCATGACATGCTGAGGTGGGACAATAAAACGATTCGAATAAAAGGCTTGGCCATGGTGCGATGTCACGCTACGGAATATGTCAGCAGATTAGATTTGTGTAAATATTATTCTCTCTATGGCAATATGTGGAAACTTATTTTGCAGAGCCGGACACTATCTTTGTGTTCAACATCTTCTATGAAGTACTTGAGGAGGAACCCGCCTTGCAATGCCGAAGACAATCTGTGCGCCGGACTCGTCGTCATTGAAGCCTGGTTTAGGGGCTACTGAGGGAGTCTTGGATTAGGGGGTGTCCGGATGGCCGAACTATACCTTCAGCCGGACTCCTGGACTATGAAGATACAAGATTGAAGACTTCGTCCTGTGTCCGGAAGGGACTTTCCTTGGCATGGAAGGCAAGCTTGGCGATACGGATATGTAGACCTCCTACCATTGTAACCGACTTTGTGTAACCCTAACCCTCTCCGGTGTCTATATAAACCGGAGGGTTTTAGTCTGTAGGACAACATACAGAACACCAATCATACCATAGGCTAGCTTCTAGGGTTAAGCCTCTCCGATCTCGTGGTAGATCTACTCTTGTACTACCCATATCATCAATATTAATCAAGCATGACGTAGGGTTTTACCTCCATCAAGAGGGCCCGAACCTCGGTAAAACATCGTGTCCCTTTGCCTCCTGTTACCATCCGTCCTAGACGCACAGTTCGGGACCCCCTACCCGAGATCCGCCGGTTTTGACACCGACACCTGTTTTCCCCGAGGGGAACGAGCAGCGCAGCCCGTGCTCGATCCGCTGGCATGTGTTGACCGCAATCACGCTCCAGGCCACTTCGGCGCTAAGGCCCAACCGTGGCCTCCTCTCTGGCCCAGCTTCAGTTTTGCCTACTAGGCCCGATGTGAGCGCTGCCAAAACCCCACCCTCTGCACAGTTTGGACTCTGTTCTAGATTTTTTTCCTCATGACGAATTTCTCTTTTTCCAGAAAACTACATATTTACAGTTTACTCCTCCATATTCATGCATATAATAATTCCACAACCATGCTTTACTTACTTTACGAAGCCTTTTATCCCAAACAAGTTGGGGTAGGCTAGATATGAAACCCTTTCACGAGGACTTCCCAGGAGGTGACCCATCCTAGTACTACTCTCGCCCAAATGGGTTTCATACCCAAAAGACTGGCTAGTTTTTACGTTGGCTCGCCAAGCCTATCACAACCCTTAGATATGAAACCCTTTCACGAGGACTTCCTAGGAGGTCACCCATCCTAGTACTATTCTCGCTCAAATGGGTTTCATACCTATGGGACTGGCTAGTTTTTACGTTGGCTCGCCAAGCCTATCACAACCCTCCTCCTTTACCCGGGCTTGGGACCGGCTATGCCTAGAAGACATAGGCGGAGTTAATTCCACAACCGTGCATCGGATTAAAATAACTTATATATGAAAAATGCTTAGATTTGTGTCTAGTTTCATAATATGCCATTTTCATCTATGTTTAAAATGTTTAAACTGTTCTTTGATTAAATTTGCTTAAATAACTTGTTATAACTCTTTATTTCATAACTAAATAACCATAGCTCCATTTTAAATAAACTTTATATGTAAATGGGGTAGAAAAATGCCTAGTTTAACATGGTGGTTTTACTTTGCATGTTTAATAACTAAAAATTGTGTTTAGGGTAGAACAGTACCTAACCTAAAATATGCACATGAGGATATTCCGGAACTGTTGTTTGTTATTTCCGGCCTCATTTAAACTTGACTAGATAGTTTATTTAGGCATCACCTCTTGCCATGTTAATGAACATTTAATATTGTTGGGTACATAAACGAGATCGAACTAAATAACTGGAATGTGGTGGTTCGTCAATATGCAACTCGTTGCATATTGAGCTCCACTTAACTTGTAGGTTTGCTTGTGCACTTTGTCATGCCATGCCATGAATCATTAAACCAGACATGCATCATACTTGGTTGTGCATCATGGCATGTTTATGTGATGGTTGTTTACCATGTTACTTGCTTCCTTCCGGGTAGCTTCTCTCGTTAGCTTCGGTTCTGTTCCGGAGTTGTGAGGATCCGTTCGACTACGTCCGTTTATCTTCTTCATGGACTCGTTCTTCTTCCTTGCGGGATCTCAGGCAAGATGACCATACCCTCGAAATCAATTCTATCTTTGCTTGCTAGTTGTTCGCTCTATTGCTATGTCGCGATACCTACCACTTGTTATGTCATGCCTCCCATATTGCCATGTCAAGCCTCTAACCCACTTTTCCTAGCAAACCGTTGTTTGGCTATGTTACCGCTTTGCTCAGCCCCTCTTATAGCGTTGTTAGTTGCAGGTGAAGATGAAGTTTGTTCCATGTTTGGAACATGGATATGTCGGGATATCACAATATCTCTTATTTTAATTAATGCATCTATATACTTGGTAAAGTGTGGAAGGCTCGACCTTACGCCTGGTGTTTTGTTCCACTTTTGCCGCCCTATTTTCCGTCATACCAGTGTTATGTTCCTTGATTTTGCGTTCCTTACACGGTTGGGTGTTATGGGGACCCCTTGACAGTTTGCTTTGAATAAAACTCCTCCAACAAGGCCCAACCTTGGTTTTACCATTTGCCTCACCACCACCTACCCTTCCCTCGGGTCGGTCAACCAGAGCGTCATCTTTATTTTAACCCCCCCCCCCCCGAGGCTAGTGCTTGTCTAAGTGTTGGTCTGAACCGAGTAGACTGCGGGGCCACCTCGGGGAAACTTGAGGTTTGGTTTTACTTGTAGGATGTCTCATCCAGTGTTGCCCTGAGAACGAGATATGTGCAGCTCCTATCCAAATGTCGGCGCATCAGGCGGTCTTGCTGGTCTTGTTTTACCATTGTCGAAATGTCCTGTAACCGGGATTCCGAGTTTGATCGGGTCTTCCTGGGAGAAGGAATATCCTTCGTTGACCATGAGAGCTTGTGATGGGCTAAGTTGGGACACCCCTGCAGGGTTTGAACTTTCGACAGATGGGAATTTGTTAATATCCGGTTGTAGAGAACTTGACACTTAACTTAATTAAAATTCATCAACCGCGTGTGTAGCCGTGATGGTCTCTTCTCGGCGGAGTCTGGTAAGTGAACACGGTTCTTGTGTTATGCTTGAACGTAAGTTGTTTCAGGATCACTTCTTGATCACTTCTAGTTCACGACCGTGCATTGCTTCTCTTCTCGCTCTCTTTTGCGTAAGTTAGCCACCATATATGCTTAGTGCTTGCTGCAGCTCCACCTCACTACCCTTTCCTACCCATAAGCTTAAATAGTCTTGATCTCACGGGTGTGAGATTGCTAAGTCCCCGTGACTCACAAATACTTCCAAAACAGTTGCAGGTGCCGATGATACCAGTGCAAATGATGCAACTAAACTCAAGTGGGAGCTCGATGAAGATCGTGTTCGTTGTTTTGTTTCTTTTCCGGACGATCAATAGTGGAGCCCAGTCGGGACGATCAGGGATCTAGCATTTGTGGTTTTCTTCTTTTATTTTGGTTCCGTAGTCGGACCTATTGTATTCTGGATGATGTATGATATTTATGTATTGTTTGAAGTGGCGATTTTAAGCCACCTCTTTATCCCTTTCTTATTCAGTACATGGGATGTGTAAAGATTACCCCTCTTCCGACATGCCTACCATGCGGTTATGCCTCTAAGTCGTGCTCGGACACATGGGAGATATAGTCGCATCGTGGGTGTTACAAGTTGGTAATCAGAGCCATCCTCGACTTAGGAGCCCCCTGCTTGATCGAATCGCTGACGTGGTTGAGTCTAGAACAAAATGTTTTGAGTCTTAGGATTATATATATCGGAGAGTAGGATTCTTTTTACTCCTCATTCCCTTCGTCGCTCTGGTGAGGCCTCCTGACGTAGAGTTTTGACTTTTCTCTCCTCAAATTTCACAAAAAGAAAATTAGGATCACGCGGGTATCTTGGAATTGTTCCAATGGTTTCGTTACAAGAACATTGTTCTTGGTGCCTCATGACATTTAGGGGTTGTGGCAGTGTCCTGGGGAGTTGAGCTCCGAGGTGTTGTCGTCACAATTTTATCATTGCAATTCTGGAATACCTGAGTTCGCCGACATCGAAAATCTCTTTTATGCAGTTGTTGGTGAGATAATCTTGACGCCACCCAGTATTGGGGCGGGAGTTCGGGAGTATTGCCTTAACTTGTATAACAGATGCTTTTCGAAGGTTGAGGTAAATGAGTTCCGAAGATTTCTTGGTTATGTGTTGAAGGATGGACATAGCTGGATGTAGGATTTTATAGTTTTGGGTGAGACATTATGCTTCCCCGGTATCCCCAACACCTGATTGCATAACCAGAAATTTTTGGGAGTTTATAAGTGGGAATTCAAGTATATCGTAGGATATCTTTCTGACAGATGTATGATAAGAAATTGGGGTTCGATGTCTCGTGGTCTGCCTATCCACGACTGGTTTTACAGTGGTCTCGTTGTGTCTTAAAGAGTCCTTGGCTATGCTGACTCGGGGACGCTTCGTATGTCATGTGCACTGCCTTGTACATGATGGTGTTGTACGATCGAGCCCGTGTGGGCCGCACCATGGAAACTTTGGAAAAAGTCTCTATCATATGTTTGTTCCGACAAATTTTGCAAGCCAATCCTTTGTTTTTGTTTTCAGTTGTGGTATTCGAGTTGCTTCGAAGTCAAGTGTTGATTCCATACCTTTCCTAAATGGTGTTCTCATACTACGATGTGAATACCAATCCTTCATGATAATCGAGATTATCATGTCAATCCTTTTCAACCGGCGTGTTTCTCTTCAAGTGGATCCGATCATTTCAACATCCGCAAGATCACCTCTCGGTTTTTCCCCCAATGTTGTTCGTTTCATCTATCCCCAAGTTGCCTTTGTTTTCCCACCCTCCCACCCTTGTCTCTTCAAGGACTTAGATTTCTTAATCAAGTATCTACTTTATGGATGCGAAGGCTCTCCATTCTGTTCCGTCAATGTTCTTAACCGGTGATTCTCAGGAAGATACTAACGGAGCTTCAAGTGTATTATTCTTCATTCTTTTCTTCTCTGGTGGATTCAAGTCAAGATTTCTTGATCATTTACCGTCCTTGTTTCAAATGCTTTCTCATGTCGGTGCATCTCTTAAGCATCCACCTCTTGCTATTCATGTTATCTGGAGTGCTGAAGATATCTCAGAAGACTCGTCTTTTCATTCAAGATCCGTTCAACCTATTTTGAGGTTGTTATCTCATTCAAGCCATTTAATTCAACTGGCGCAATCTCTCTTTTAAATCGTTCAATGGTGTTTCTTCTGAGTGGGCGCTAACCCACAGGTCTTTTCCCGGGATCTTACCTAACTCTTCTAATTTCCTGGAGTTACTCTCAAATTCTTCTCCAAGTTTGACATAAGAATGAATTATCATCAGTCGTATGTATTTCTCCAAGATCTGTCAAATTCTTTTCATCGTTGCTTCAACCTTTCTAATTTTCATCCCGGAGTATCTCAACAACTCATGGTGGTATTTTTCATTGTCTTTCTCTGTATTTGAAGACCGAAGAAGAGTTTCTCTTCAATCCTTACCCGTTCTGTCAAAGATTCATGATTCTAGCTTGATGTTATACTCTCATAATTGGTTTCAATTGTGAGAATTCTTTTCACCCATATGGAGCAACTCAGGAGTCTTTTAAGTTTCGTTTTCTTTCAATCTTACCGGTGAATCATTCAAATATCCTCTAATCGGTTCATGATCTCTCCATTCTCGTGTATCTAAATCCCCTCAAGTATCTTATTTCTTTTTTCCAATTCTTCCCGGTGAATTGTGCCTCTGCTACTTTCATTTTCATCTTACGGTGGTTTGTTGAAGATTCTTCATCCTTCGTTTTCATATCAATTCATTCGTTGTTTCCAAATCCTACCGGCGTCTCATTGAAGACCTTCTCAAGTTTACGCCATATCTATCTTAATCTTTTCTACGAGAATAAGTAGTATGCCAAATCCGTTGCTTGTCATCAATTTAATTGGTGAAGGATGTGCATAACATAATTCTTATTCTTGTTTCATCCAAGTGATTGATTCATTCTTCCGGAGTTTGTTCGCAATGAGTAAATTCTCGGTTCAAGTGCTTCATACTTTTCCCAGAGTTCCAAGATCTCTCAACTATATCACCACGAAGATCCATCTAATCATTGCAAGGCTTCAATCTTATTTTTTGCATCCTTCACTTTGTTTTGATCATTCTTTTATTACGGAGTTCTTCATGGAGGCTCAACTTGGTGGCTCATCAAAGATTCCTTTCATTCTTCAATTGTTCTTCAAGTTTTCTCTCGAAGTTAAGATCTGCCAAGCTATACTCTCAAATAAACATGGTGTTCAACACATGTCTTGTTTTGAGGAGTTCAAGCTTTCTTCATCTTGCATTACGAAGTGCAATTTCTTCTACCTTATCTTTTCAGGTGGTGTTATGTCATTTTGACAATTTCTTTCGTGTTTCATAATTCGCAAGTTGTTAGGAATGAGATAGTTAAACCCATCAATTTCTTCGAGCATGAGCTCTTCTCAATCCATCAATCTCTTCATTGGAGTTTCTTGGTTTAGATTTCACCGAAAGCCTTCCATTGGGAATGTTGCTATTTATGGTGCTTATAAATGACCCAAGTTGTTCATTTATCCTCCCGGTGAAATAAGTTTCTCGTCTCCTTGTTGATATCAATCCAATCTATTGTTTCCGTTGGTGGCAGAATTTCACCTCATATTTTGAGATGTTCTCCATAAGCCCACTACAACCTTGTTCTTTTCGTTGTTGGTTTTACAACAACTCCGTTCGACCCTTCTCCTGAAGATGCTTTTCAAGCTCATTTGAGGTAGAAGATGTTGTTTTCTCCTCTGTTGTTTTGATTCCATTCTTACTTTTGTTCCGGAGGCATTGTGATGTTGCTCTCTTCGACCCATCATCTTGTTTGTCAAGATCATGTTCAATTCCTTCCATTTAAAGTCGGAGTGCTGTCCAAATTATATCATTCTTATTCCTTCCCTATCTTGTTTTAACCGGAGTGTTGTGTCTATCATTCCTCTTCTAACCGGAGTCTCATCCAAGTGCTTTCATTTTGCCAAGTTCATATTCTTACCTTCCATTTCCAACCGGAGTGTTGTCGTAATTGATCTTTATCGTTCCTTGTACATCTCGTTTCAACCGGAGTGCTTGCATGTACTTCTTGTCCATTGCAATCCCTTTTCTCACGTCTTTCAACCTACAGGGTTCTTGTGATGTTCCTTGTTCCTCTTTTCTAACGGAGGTTTTCAACTTTGTTCATCTTCGTTGTATTCTTTCTTTCAATTTGTTTATCCTCGCAAGGTTCTTTGGTTTCACTCAATTTTCAAAGAAGCAACTTTGTTTTACCTCTTCTCTTCCTCTTTTGCTTCCCTCCGGTGCCATCCTAGATCTCGGGATAAGATCCTCTCGTAGTGGTGGATTGTTGTGACGCTCCGATACCGATGTGCCAGGTGTCTTCCAGTTATTCGCTGTCTTTGCCATGTCATTTGCTTGCGTGTTGCATCTTGCCATCTCATCATGTGCATTGCATCATCGTGTTTTCAAAACTTGCATTTTCCCTAGTTACGTCCGTTGTCCGTTCTGAGCCCAACCACACTCGCACGCGGCCATGACACGTCCGAAATACTATTTTATAAGTGGCCGAGAAATTTTCTCGGAATGGGTTGAAAGTTGGCATGCGGTGTTTTTATAGTGTAGATAGGCCGCCTGCCAAGTTTCATCGCATTCGGAGTCCGTTTGACGCCCCAACGGATAACATATGGCTGCCATATAGTCGGTCTATCGTCGGACGTTTTCGCTCTCCGAAAATAGTCGCCGGGTCTCTCTCTCTCTTTTCCTCCTCTCTCGTCAGCCCGCGATCCTCCTCGCGCGCGCATCCGAAAGCTGTCCTGGACTCGACCCGGGCAGTCATCACCGTTGGGTCTGGATCATCCCCAAACATCTATAAAACATCTTCGTTTTGTTAATTGGACTTCCTAACATATATTTTTCTCGGCCGTCTGATTATAATAGTAGAGACAAGATAGCCCTACCCTAATCCCTACTATATATATCTAGTCAAACCACTAATTTCTAGGGATCCTACCCTAGCGCCGCCGCTACTCTCTCGGGATCCCCCCAGATCCGATCCATCCAATCCCCCGACAAGTGCTCTCCTGCGGATCCCCTCAATCCACCAACCAGCGCAGCACCCAGCAGCAACAATCCTCCTCCTCGCTCGATCCCAAGTGGGAGAGGACCCCGATGCCTCCTCATCCTCGTCGGAGATCGGACCTCGCTAGAGATGAGTTCCCCACCGTGCCCTGCTCCCTTCCTTCCCCACCTGCTCTCTCTTTTTCTATCTCCCTCTCACGCTACTCTCTCTCTCTCTCTCTCTCTCTCTGTTGTCTTCGCAGCACCACCATGGAGGCCCTAGCTCCAACCCGTAGCAGCTGCGGCACGGGAGTCGCCATCACCTTGCCTCCCTCCAGGAACCGAACAACGCCTGCCTCGCCATGGAAGCGCCTCCTCGCCGTGGTCATGGAGCCCCAAGCCCCGCCTCCTCCCCTGCGTCGCAAAGTTCATCGCTGCTCGAGCTCCCGAGCTACTCTAGCGCCCCATGGCCTCTGCCGCGCCAGAGCTTGGCTGCCGCCGGCGACAGCAACAACAACTCCGTCGTCGCCTTCCTCCTCTCTTCCCGTGCGCGCGGCCACCCAACCCCGTCGCCCTCTGTCTACATCGTGCGCTCGTGCCGGAGCCAAGGGGGTCCCGACACCCTACAGATTCCCCGCAGCCCTGCCTCGTCCAACCTCGCCGTCCCCGAGCTCTTTTTCGGCTGGATCCGCCCCAACGCCGTGGTTCCTCGGCGCCCCGGACCTCCCCTGCGTCGCCCGCGCCAAGTCCCGCTGCCGCGCCCTTGTTCCTCTGTCGTGGCCCGCGCCATCCCGGGCGAGCAAGCACCAGCAACGCCACAGCCATCCTCGTCCATGCGCTCGAGTCCACGAGCGAGGACCTCGCCGCGTCCCTGCCCAAGGACCACCCGGTCTGCCTCCCCCAGCCACCTCCCTGACGTGTCGCCCGTCAGACTCGCCGTTGTCGCTCCCTGCATCGCCGTTGACTGCTGCGACCTCCTCCGCTTCGTCCATGCCCATGTTTTGTCCAAGGGGAACGAGCAGCGCAGCCCGTGCTCGATCCGCTGGCACACATTGCCTGCAATCACGCTCTAGGCCACTTCGGCGCTAAGGCCCAACCGTGGCCTCCTCTCTGGCCCAGCTTCACTTTCGCCTACTAGGCCTGATGTGAGCGCTGCCCAAACCCTACCCTCTGCACAGTTCGGCCATTCGGCCTGCATAATGTTTTTTTCCTCATGACGAATTTCTCTTTTTCCAGAAGACTACATATTTACACTTTACCCCTCCATATTCATGCATATAATAATTCCACAACCGTGCATCGGATTAAAATAACTTATATATGAAAAATTCTTAGATTTGTGTCTAGTTTCATAATATGCCATTTTCATCTATGTTTAAAATGTTTAAACTGCTGTTTGATTAAAATTTCTTAAATAACTTGTTAAAATGCTTTATTTCATAACTAAATAATCGTAGCTCCATTTTAAATAAACTTTATATGTAAATGGGGTAGAAAAATGCCGAGTTTAACATGGTGGTTTTACTTTGCATGTTGAATAACTCTAAAAATTGTGTTTAGGGCAGAACAGTACCAAACCTAAAATATGCACGTGAGGATTTTTCGGAACTGTTGTTTGTTATTTCCGGCCTCATTTAAACTTGACTAGATAGTTTATTTAGGCGTCACCTCTTGCCATGTTAATCAACATTTAATATTGTTGGGTACATAAACGAGATCGAACTAAATAACTAGAATGTGGTGTTTCGTCAATATGCAACACGTTGCATATTGAGCTCCACTTAACTTGTAGTTTTGCTTATGCACTTTGTCATGCCATGCCTTGAATTATTAAACCGTACATGCATCATACTTGGTTGTGTATCATGCCATGTTTATGTGATGGTTGTTTACCATGTTACTTGCTTCTTTCCGGGTAGCTTCTCTCGTTAGCTTCGGTTCCGTTACGGAGTTTTGAGGATTCATTTGACTACGTCCGTTTGTCTTCTTCATGGAATCGTTCTTCTTCCTTGCGGGATCTCAGGCAAGATGACCATACCCTCGAAATCACTTCTATCTTTTCTTGCTAGTTGTTCTCTTTATTGCTATGCCGCGATACCTACTACTTGCTATGTCATGCCTCCCATATTGCCATGTCAAGCCTCTAACCCACTTTTCCTAGCAAACCATTGTTTGGCTATGTTACCGCTTTGCTCAACCCCTCTTATAGCGTTGTTAGTTGCAGGTGAAGATGAAGTTTGTTCCATGTTTAGAACATGGATATGTTGGGATATCACAATATATCTTATTTTAATTAATGCATCTATATACTTGGTAAAGGGTGGAAGGCTCGGCCTTATGCCTGGTGTTTTGTTCCACTGTTGCCGCCCTAGTTTCCGTCATACCGGTCTTATGTTCCTTGATTTTGCGTTCCTTACACGGTTGGGTGTTATGAGGACCCCTTGACAGTTCTCTTTGAATAAAACTCCTTTAGCAAGGCCCAACCTTGGTTTTACAATTTGCCTCACCACCACCTACCATTCCCTC
>NC_057809.1:316089044-316137258 GCF_018294505.1 Triticum aestivum | reverse complement strand
GCGGCTACGACGTAGGCACGGCGGGGGTAGCGTCGGCCATGGCTGGGGGGGGGCGCGAGGGGGAGGAGCTGGAGAGGAGAGGGGGTGTCTGGGGGGTTCGGGGGAGAGAGGGAGAGCGATCCACAACGTCACTGAGCGAGGGGAGCGGCGAGGTGGCGAGCAGGTGCGTGGCGCGCGCTGCGGTCGCCGTCGGGCACCTGCCTGCCTGCCTGGCCGGCAAGCAGCTCGCTGGAGCGGTGCTGGGCTGGGCCGGCAGGTGGGCCGGGTGCTGGCGCTAGGTAAGTTTTTCTATTTTTTTCTGTTTTCTGTTTTTTTAATACTTCTGCAACTTTGTTGAATTTATAAAAATACTTAGGCAACTCCTAAAATCACCAAACTACTCCTGGTCCATAGTTGGATTATTTCCAACATGAAACATTTTAGTTTGGAGATATTTGAGCATTTAAATATTTTATATAATTTTAAATGCCCAAATTCAAATATCTATGATTTAATTCAAGGACCCTAGGATGACCTAGGAAAATGTGCATCACTTTTGGCAGGGGTTCTGAACCAAGACAAAAATGATGGGCATTTTAGAAGGGCATTTCAGGTTCATTGAAAAAGTTTTTAGTAAACCCTAGTTGGTTTCAGAGGGGGCTGGGGGTTCTGTCATCCCCATTTCAGGTTTCTGATGAAAGAGTAAACATGATGCAACACTCTAATGCATGGCTAGCTAGGGTGTGACAACTCACCCCCACTCAAAAGAATCTCGTCCCGAGATTTGGGTTCCTCCGGAAAGAGGGCGGGATACTCGAGTCGAAGACGATCCTCCCTTTCCCAAGTTGCTTCATCCTCAGAATGGTGCGACCATTGAACTTTGAGAAACTTGATATTATGACGTCGAGTGGTATGCTCGGCCTGATCGAGGATACGAATGGGATACTCTCGATACGTGAGATTATCTTGGAGATCAAGTGTTTCGTGGTCCACTCCACGGATAGGATCCGAGAAGCAACGCCTGAGTTGAGAAACGTGGAAGACATCGTGTACTCTGGAGAGATGCGGAGGTAGTTCCAACTGGTAGGCGACTTCTCCTCGTTTGGCGAGAATGCGAAAAGGTCCAACGTAACGAGGAGCCAATTTGCCTTTGATACCGAAACGATGGGTTCCCTTCAGAGGAGTAACCCGAAGGTAAGCCTTCTCGTCAACCTCGAAAGTCATAGCCTTATGTTTTCGGTCATATTGACTCTTCTGACGAGATTGGGCTGTTTTCAACTTTTCACGAATGATGCGAACTTGCTCTTCTGCTTCCTGAATCATATCCGGGCCAAAGAACTGTCTTTCCCCGGTTTCTGACCAGTTAAGGGGTGTTCGACACCGTCGTCCATAGAGAACTTGAAAAGGGGCTTTACCCAAGCTAGATTGATAGTTGTTGTTGTAAGCGAATTCGGCAAATGGAAGGCATTTCTCCCACTCCATTCCGAATGAAATAACAGAGGCTCGAAGCATGTCTTCTAGGATCTGGTTGACGCGTTCTACCTGACCACTCGATTGAGGGTGAAAGGCGGTGCTAAAAGAAAGGCGAGTTCCCATAGCATTTTGTGAACTTTCCCAAAACCGAGAGGTGAAAAGACTTCCTCGATCCGAGTTAATTTCCAAAGGAACACCATGGAGAGACACTATTCGGGAGATGTACAAGTCTGCTAACTGACTAGCAGTTATACTCTCACGAACTGGTAAGAAATGGGCCACTTTGGAAAGACGATCGACAACGACGAAGATAGCATTATTCCCTCTTTTGGTCCTGGGAAAACCGGTAATGAAGTCCATACCAATTTTATCCCATTTCCATTCAGGAATAGCTAGGGGTTGAAGGGTGCCAGCAGGCCGTTGATGCTCTGCTTTTACACGACGACAGACGTCGCAATTAGCAATATACTGAGCAATTTCTCTCTCCATCCTAGTCCACCCGAACCTCTGGCGTAGGTCCTGATACATCTTGGTACTACCGGGATGAATGGTGAGAGGAGATTCATGAGCTTCCTTAAGGATCAATCGTCTCAGGTTTCGCACCTTGGGAACCACTAGTCGATTCCCGAAGTATACGACCCCTTGATCATCAATGGAGAAACAATTCGCAACTCCTTTCTTGATGTTTCTCTTGATGCGGGAAATTCCCGGATCTACCTTCTGTGCTTTGATGATCTGATCCGTAAGGGTAGGTTTCGCCACCAAGGTGGAAAGAAAACCTTGAGGAACAATGTGAAGGTTAAGCTTCCGAAATTCCTCATGGAGAAGCGGTTGACTTTGTTGTAACATCAGGTTGTTACAATAAGATTTTCGACTTAGCGCATCAGCCATGATGTTGGCTTTCCCTGGGGTGTAAGTTATTCCTAAGTCGAAATCTGTGATCAACTCGACCCAACGTCTTTGCCTGAGATTCAAATCCGGTTGGGTGAAGATGTACTTCAGACTTTGGTGATCAGTGAATATTTCGCAACGATTACCGGGGAGGTAATGTCGCCAGGTTTTAAGTGCATAGACTACAGCTGCAAGCTCTAGATCATGAGTAGGATAATTCTGCTCATGTGGGTGCAATTGCCGTGAAGCGTAAGCAATTACATGTCGATCTTCCATGAGAATACAGCCTAGTCCTTGTCGCGAGGCGTCGCAGTAGATAACAAAGTCCTTAGAGAAGTCTGGCGGTACCAGTACGGGAGCAGAAGTCAGGCGTCTTTTCAGTTCCTGAAAGCTGTGCTCACATTGTGGAGTCCATTCGAACTTTTTATCTTTCTTGAGGAGTTCGGTTAGAGGTTTAGCAACTTTGGAGAAGTTCTCGACAAAGCGACGACAATAGCTCGCTAGGCCAAGGAAACTCCGAACTTGCTTGACCGATTCAGGTGGAGTCCAATTAAGGACGGCTTGAACTCGCTCAGGGTTAACAACAATACCTTTACCAGAGATTACATGACACAGATAGGTCACTTCTGACAACCAAAATTCACATTTAGAGAATTTGGCATAAAGACGATGCTCTCGAAGTTTCTCCAACACTAGCCTTAGGTGTTCGGCATGTTCTTCCTCGTTCTTGGAGTAGATGAGTATATCATCGAGGTAAACCATGACGAATTTATCCAAATACTCCATGAATATTGAGTTCATTAACCGAGAAAAGGTGGCTGGAGCGTTGGTTAACCCAAAGGACATGACGGTGTACTCGTATTGGCCATAACGAGTAACAAAGGCCGTTTTAGGAATGTCCCCGTTTCTGATTTTGATTTGATGGTAGCCCAACCTCAAATCCATCTTGGAGAAGAATGAGGATCCAGCGAGCTGATCATACAGGTCGTTGATCCTGGGGAGCGGATATTTGTTCTTGATTGTGAGAAAATTGATAGGTCGATAATCTACAACCATCCGGTCCGTACCATCCATCTTCTTGACGAAGAGGACGGGGCAAGCCCACGGAGATGAACTAGGTCGGATGAAACCCTTTTTCAAGGACTCATCGAGTTGTTTCTTAAGCTCGGCTAGTTCTAGTGGTGCCATCTTATAGGGTCTTCTAGCAATCGGGACAAATCCTGGAATGAGGTCTATTACGAACTCAACATCCCTGTCCGGTGGAACACCTGGCAATTCCTCTGGGAAGACATCCGGGAAGTCACGGACTACCGGGACGTCCTCAAGGTCTGGCAAAGGGCTGGCGTTAAGAGAATATAACTGTCGCTTGGCTATTCGGGTCAAGGCATTGACTATCTTCCCCGAAGGATGGGTGAGTTGAACAGTCCTAGAGAAGCAGTCAATTTTGGCATGATGGGCTGACATCCAGTCCATACCCAAGATGATATTAATATCTGAAAATTTGAGAGCTATCAAAGATGCGAGAAAAACAAGTCTGTCGACTTGGATTTCATTTCCATAACTTACCCTGGAGGTTTGCCATCTAGAACCAGGAGTAGAAATTTCCATAGTGGATGGCATGTCACAGAATGCGGTATTATGCAAACGAGCATAATTTTCGGATATAAATGAATGAGAGGCTCCTGTATCGAAAAGAACAGATGCCGGGTGGCAATTAACAAGAAGCGTACCGAGAACGACGTTGGGATCCTCTTGAGCTTCTTCGGCAGAGATACAGTTGACGTGGCCACGTGCAGCGGTGGCCGGCTTGGCGTGGAACACTTTCCCTGTCGGCTTGCCACGGCCAACAGCTTTAGCAGATTGGTTGGGGTTGGTTTGGGAACACTCACGCATATAGTGGCCAGATTCCCCACACTTAAAGCAAGTCACGGAACTGGTACGTGGAGGAGCACTGTTGGTTGGACCACCATAGGGCTTGGCTGGTGCAGACTGTTGAACGGGGCGAGGCGCCTGGAAGGATGGCCTCGATGTGAACCTGGGTGGCAGGGCAGTGTTGGGCACCCACACGCGGCGCTTCTGAGGACCAGCATCGGATGAGGAGCCCATGTCACGGCCATGCTTGCGTGTTGCGTCATAATCAGACTGACCAGTCTCAGCACTGATGGCCTTGTCGACAAGCTTCTGAAAAGATGTGCACTCATGCAGACAGAGGTCGCGGCGAAGCTCAGGACTAAGTCCCTTACAGAACCTTGCTTGCTTCTTGGCATCAGTAGAAACTTCCTCAGTTGCATATCGTGCAAGGTTACCGAACTCCCTGCTGTAAGCATCCACAGAGAGTCGGCCCTGAGTGAAACTGCAAAATTCCTCACGTTTACGATCCATGAGACCCTCCGGAATGTGATGTTCACGGAAAGCCTCGCTGAATTCAGCCCAAGTAGTGACATGGCCCGATGGGCGCATAGCTCCATAATTCTCCCACCATAGACTGGCGGGGCCTTCAAGATGATATGCGGCAAAGGTGACCTTTTCAGCCTCGGCTACTAGCGCGGAGCGCAGTTTGTGAGAAATACTGCGAAGCCAGTCATCAGCGTCGAGAGGCTCGACGGAGTGGTGGAACGTGGGTGGATGTAACTTGATGAAATCACTAAGTGACACCACGTTAGTCCTCTAATGATGTGTTGTGTTCTGTTCAATACGCTCCAACAAACGGTTGGTCTCCTGCTTGTTTCTTTCGGCTTCCAGCATAACTTCGACTAGGGAAGGAGGGTGAGGCAGATTTGCATCCCTGACTTCACTGCCTTCGGCCTGCTCTTGGGAAGCAGGGTTGCTGCGCGTGTTGACATTCCTTGGTAAACAAGACAATGATTTAGTCAGAACGATAAGATTCCGACATAGGATACAGAATGTAAGGAATAACTCGGAATGCAAGATGATCATCCGTATGACATGGTAGATACAGAAACTGCTTCTTTATTCCATCGTCATACACACCATACAAGGTTTAGTACAAGACCAAACAAGGTACTATTATGGTGATAAGAGGATTACATCTCATCGGAGGCATCCCAAACTCCTATACATTATTTTTCTACACCTCCGGAAGGCGGTACAACTAGGTCATATCCCACGAGTCACGCGGGACGATAGACGACACAGCTAGTACGACCTAGTGACACTACCACTAACTCAGACCGATCCGTAGTAGTCCTCGTAGAAGTCACCTCCATAGCCTGGAAGCTCAACATGATCATCCGGGAACAGACGATCTCGCGGAGCTTGTGGACCATAGGGGCTAGGATGAGGTCTTGGACCAACAGACGGTGGCCTGCGGGGACCGCGAGGTGGGGTGATGCCTCCTACATCACGCCATCCCATCACGTCTGGCAGAGCAGATCTCACAGGATAGAGATCGCGCATATCCGAATATCCAGCTTACACCGCCGGTGCAAACCGAGTCAACGTGGCCCAATGGTCAGCACGGGTATTGAAGAGCTCTAGCCTCAAGGCCCGATTTTCACGGTCCTTATACTCGAGCATCTCAGCAGTGGTGCGAGTCCATGAATCCTCCTGAGTGGGGTCAGCATAGATAGCCTGGAGATACCCCTGTGCTCCCGGAAGTGATCCTGGCATATACCGGAAATCAGAGTCCCGAAATAGGCCAGACCTGACCCGCATGATGGTCATCATAGAGTAGGCGGCGTCCTGCACAGCCATCTCAATAGTAACCCCGAGTCCATAGGAGCACTGAAGGGGCTCGGTGGATCCAGGATAAGATGGAAATATCCTGACAGTGCAGAGATACTGGCTTTGATTAAAGTCTCGAAATTGCTCTTCGACCGTGTACTCAGGATACCAACGGTATCCAGCCTCAGTCATCACCCTGACCAACATGGCGGTATGGCCGGGTACATCTAGGCATCGAGTCAGGCGAACCACTTGATTGAGGTCGCGAGTGGCCATCTGAAAGCACAATCATAATGCAAAGGCATTAGAATTTCTAGCAAAATTTCGGCAGCATAACAGCTGTAAATGCTCAAAAGGAGTTTGAGACATTTAACAAAGGATTTCATACACACTCAACAACATCATATCAAGTTCTGAGTCCATCCTAGCAACATAATGTGGTAGTAGAACTGAACTAGGCTTGTATCCATCAAACCTATAAGGTACTACTGATTAGTAACACGTGATCCTGATAGAGAGAAAAGATCCTAATTCCTTATCCCCCCGGTGGAAGAATAGACTGACTCAGATCAGAATGTCATAAGATAAAGGAGTAAAAGAGCCTTACGTTCCACCCACAAACAATTCCCCTACATATAACTGAAGAATTTCTAGACTCAACATCGACCAGTTTGGCTTGGAGAACCTACAGGCAGTCCGGCTCTGATGCCAACGCTGTCGGGACCCCGACTCGATGTCACATCGATCTAGCCTGTAACACCTCATATCACTTTGCGGCCTCACACACGGTATCCCCACGGGTGTCGCCTTACCTTTGCCCGGGACCGTTTGCGCCTTTTGGCTCACGTATATGATAGTGTCGCAAGCATCCATATGATAAGGAGCCCGGGCTGACATGACTAGTTGTAAACTTACAGGGACAGGCATCCATGACCCAACTTCGAACGTGTCGGTCATCAGCAAGTGGGTCCGGGCTGTAGCACTGGGCTAGCAGGACTCCAGTAAACCGGGCTGTAGCGGGCTAACAGGACTCCGGTACTCAATGCGTGACATTTCCCCGAAGGGACAGACACCGGAACGAAGAAGGACACATGCCGGCCAGCCTAAGTGTTCCAGAGCAGTAGCAAGCTACCATGGCTCAGCGGTAACACTAGGAGACATTTCCCGGTAAGAGAGGCTACTAAAGATAAACAACTAGATAGTCAGATCCCACACATACCAAGCATTTCAATAACATACACACAGTATGCTCGATATGTGCAAATACAACATGGCATCACAACATGACTCTACGACACAAATACTTTATTTAAGGCTCAGAGAGCCATACATAACATACATATAGATACGGGTCACACGACCCAGCATTCAAGTCATACAGTCATACAAACCAGCAGCGGAAGTAGCTTGTCTGGGTACAGACAACTAGTAAAATAAAAGAGGCTTGGAAAGCCTAGCTATACTACGTGGTCCTTCACAAGCTCAGGATCACCACCTGGGCCTTAGCCTACTCATTGATGTCAACGTCTACGTAGAACCCATCAGAAGGGGTTGCAGCGTCTTCTGTAAAAAAATAGATTATAGCAACATGAGTACAAAGGTACTCAGCAAGACTTACATCAGATCCTACATACATGCATATTATCAAGAAGGGTTGGTGGAGTTGTTGCAGCAAGCCAGCTTTGACTCTTGGCTAGGCTAACCTATGAGACTCCAACTTGAAATGGTTTTGCGCACACGAGTCCACTACTCACCACTTCAATACACTACCGAGGATCCACCTCCGTCTTCCTACGGAAGAGCCATCCTCGGCACTCACACTTATCTTGAGGCTTTTAGTAGTTTCCATTTACTAGTCTATGAACTGTATAGGCAACCAAGTAGTCCTTTACCGTGGACGCGGCTATTCGAATAGATCATGATAACCCTGCAGGGGTGTACTTCTTCATACACGCTCTCACCACTTACCGTCGTTTACATGACATGTACTCGGCAACCTTCAAGCGGAAGCCCAACGTGGGTGTCGGCCACGACCTACCTAATCACCTAAGCCTCCAGTCCAGGTTTATCGCCTATCCAGGTTCCATCCGTAGGGAGTCCGGCCGAAGTTTCCCATACGGCCCCGAACGATGTGAACAGGGTACCCGAGATACCTAACGGGTATTCGGTACACCCGGCCATGTACCTACCGCATCACAGCCCACCCCTACGGTCAGCGCTGTCCACGGCCTCCAGTAGGCTACAAACACCAGAAACTACTTGCAACTCCTGGACGGAGAACTAAGGTGAATAAGAATCCGAGAGGGTCCATTGGTTTCGGGCCCAATGCATGGTAGTAGCTGAATCTTAAATCACACATATAGATCTCAGTGCTTAAGGTCGGCTTCAATGAAACAACCCACCATGTACTCCTACATGGCCTCTCATCGATACCTTTACCAAATCGTGTTCACCACACCACTCCTATTACCGACATAATCATTTCACTCTAGTCCATCACCCAGATGAACCAGACCTGACACGACTCTAAGCATAGCAGGCATAGCAAGGTAGGAGCAACACATACATATGGCTCAATCAACTCCTACACATGCTAGTGGGTTTCATCTAGTTACTATGGCAATGACAGGTCATGCAGAGGAAATGGGTTCAACTACCGCAGCACACAGCAGTTTGAAACGCGTTGTCTTAATGAAGTGAAAGAGAGCAGGGGCGAGAACATGGGATTGTATCGATATGATCAAATGGTAGGTTGCTTGCCTGATGGTCCGACGCACTGATACGGTTCTTCGTTAGGGTAATCACGGTACTCCTCGGAGGCAGAACCTGTCGCAAAGGACACCGATACACAACCATCACCAAACAATGTGCAACAATATGATGCATGCATGAAACATGGCAATATGAGTGTGTTGGGCTAATGCAACTAAAACCAGAAGGGTTTGAACTAATTTGAACCAAAGATTCAAATTTCAAAATCATACATGGCCCTTTAAAGTGTTATATCTTGTTCTGCGTTAAACATCAAGTTAATTTGTTTAATCATGCATGAAAATAGTACAGATGGCTAGATTGGATTTTTCTGATCATTTTTCATATATAATTTGTCTGATTTGGAGCTACAGATTAAAAGTTATGAATTTTTTAAGTTTAAACTATATTCTGGAATTTCCTATATTAGATTAAATCCAGAAAATCAATTATTGCGTCAGCCTGACGTCAGTGTGACATCAGCAGGTCAACGGGACACGGTCCGGGTCAAACCTGACAGTGGGTCCCGTGTGTCAGTGTGATTAGTTTAGTTAAAGTTTAATTAAAACTAAACCTGTTTAATTAACAGGGCTGGGCCCCACCTGTCATTGACTCAGGGGAGTCAACCAGGGCCCACCCGTGGTCAAACCTGGGTCGGCTGCACCGGCGTTTAGCCGCCGGCAAGCCCTACGCGGCGGCGGAAGTGGTTTTTGCCGTTCCGGCAACCAAACGAGCCGCGGAGGCCACCGGAGAGGAGCTGAGGTTGAGCCACAGCTCTTGGTGGAGTCCGTTGGGGTCGGGGTAGCCGGAGTTGGCGCCGGCGATGACTTTGGCGGCCACCGGAGTTCGGCCGAAGACGAACTTGACGCTAGAGGGGTCGGTGAGGCGCGGGGAGTAGCTAGCTAGGTGCTACGTGACGCGGTGAGCATGATGGACACCGTGGAGTGGCCGGAGGGTGACCGGGAGCACGTTGACGACGAGCTCCACGGCGGTGGGTGCGGTTGAGCTCCGGGAGGTCGCTACACAGCTCGGGAGCGAGAAAAGAAGGGGAGCGGGAAGATGGCTAAGCTCACAGTGAGTGCGACGAAGCCCTTGGTGCGGCCGGGGACGGACCGGAGCGATGACGGCGTTGAAGGGGATCTCCGGCGACGGCGGACTCGGGCGAGGTCGGTGCAGTAAAAGAGAGCAGGGGCGAGAACATGGGATTGTATCGATATGATCAAATGGTAGGTTGCTTGCCTGATGGTTCGACGCACTGATACGGTTCTTCGTTAGGGTAATCACGGTACTCCTCGGAGGCAGAACCTGTCGCAAAGGACACCGATACACAACCATCACCAAACAATGTGCAACAATATGATGCATGCATGAAACATGGCAATATGAGTGTGTTGGGCTAATGCAACTAAAACCAGAAGGGTTTGAACTAATTTGAACCAAAGATTCAAATTTCAAACTCATACATAGCCCTTTAAAGTGTTATGTCTTGTTCTGCGTTAAACATCAAGTTAATTTGTTTAATCATGCAAGAAAATAGTACAGATGGCTAGATTGGATTTTTCTGATCATTTTTCATATATAATTTGTCTGATTTGGAGTTACAGATTAAAAGTTATGAATTTTTTAAGTTTAAACTATATTCTGGAATTTCCTATATTAGATTAAATCCAGAAAATCAATTATTGCGTCAGCCTGACGTCAGTGTGACATCAGCAGGTCAACGGGACACGGTCCGGGTCAAACCTGACAGTGGGTCCCGCGTGTCAGTGTGATTAGTTTAGTTAAAGTTTAATTAAAACTAAACCTGTTTAATTAACAGGGCTGGGCCCCACCTGTCATTGACTCAGGGGAGTCAACCAGGGCCCACCCGTGGTCAAACCCGGGTCGGCTGCACCGGCGTTTAGCCGCCAGCGAGCCCGACGCGGCGGCGGAAGTGGTTTTTGCCGTTCCGGCAACCAAACGAGCCGCGGAGGCCACCGGAGAGGAGCTGAGGTCGAGCCGCAGCTCTTGGTGGAGTCCGTTGGGGTCGGGGTGGCCGGAGTTGGCGCCGGCGATGACTTTGGCGGCCACCGGAGTTCGGCCGAAGACGAACTTGACGCTAGAGGGGTCGGTGGGGCGCGGGGAGTAGCTAGCTAGGTGCTACGTGACGCGGTGAGCATGATGGACACCGTGGAGTGGCCGGAGGGTGACCGGGAGCACGTCGGCGACGAGCTCCACGGCGGTGGGTGCGGTTAAGCTCCGAGAGGTCGCTACACGGCTCGGGAGCGAGAAAAGAAGGGGGGGAAGATGGCTAAGCTCACAGTGAGTGCGACGAAGCCCTTGGTGCGGCCGGGGACGGACCGGAGCGACGACGGCGTTGAAGGGGATCTCCGGCGACGGCGGACTCGGGCGAGGTCGGTGCGGTGGACTCGGGCGTTGCGAGTGCTCGGGGCTCGGCTTGCTCGATGAAGTGGACAGCGGCGGAGCTCCTGGACACGACGAGAGGGCACACGGGCGGCGGGGAGCGCGGCTACGACGTAGGCACGGCGGCGGTAGCGTCGGCCATGGCTTGGGGGGGCGCGAGGGGGAGGAGCTGGAGAGAAGAGGGGGTCTCTGGGGGGTTCGGGGGAGAGAGGGAGAGCGATCCACGACGTCACCGAGCGAGGGGAGCGGCGAGGCGGCGAGCAGGTGCGTGGCGCGCGCTGCGGTCGCCGTCGGGCACCTGCCTGCCTGCCTGGCCGGCAAGCAGCTCGCTGCAGCGGCGCTGGGCTGGGCCGGCAGGTGGGCCAGGTGCTGGCGCCAGGTAAGTTTTTCTATTTTTTTCTATTTTCTGTTTTTTTAATACTTCTGCAACTTTGTTGAATTAATAAAAATACTTAGGCAACTCCTAAAATCACCAAACTACTCCTGGTCCATAGTTGGATTATTTCCAACATGAAACATTTTAGTTTGGAGATATTTGAGCATTTAAATATTTTATATAATTTTAAATGCCCAAATTCAAATATCTATGATTTAATTCAAGGACCCTAGGATGACCTAGGAAAATGTGCATCACTTTTGGCAGGGGTTCTGAACCAAGACAAAAATGATGGGCATTTTACAAGGGCATTTCAGGTTCATTGAAAAAAGTTTTTAGTAAACCCTAGTTGGTTTTAGAAGGGGCTGGGGGTTCTGTCATCCCCATTTCAGGTTTCTGATGAAAGAGTAAACATGATGCAACACTCTAATGCATGGCTAGCTAGGGTGTGACAGTCTTTGATGATGATTGTGTAGAAGCATTTGAAATACTTAAGAAAGCCTTGATTTCTGCACCTATTGTTCAGCCACCTGATTGGAACTTACACTTTGAAATTATGTGTGATGCTAGTGATTATGCTGTAGGTGATGTCCTAGGACAAAGAGTTGATAAGAAATTAAATGTTATCCAATATGCTAGTAAAACTCTAGACAGTGCCCAGAGAAATTATGCTACTGCTGAAAAAGAATATTTAGCAGGTGTATTTGCTTGTGATAAGTTTAGTCCTTATATTGTTGATTCTAAAGTAACTGTTCACACTGATCAAGCTCCTATTAAATATCTTATGGAAAAGAAAGATGCTAAACCTAGACTTATTAGATGGGTTTTCTTCCTACAAGAATTTGACTTGCATATTATTGATAGAAAGGGACCTTAGAACCCCGTTGCAGACAACTTGTCTAGGTTAGAAAATTTTCTTGACGACCCACTACTTATAAATGATTGCTTTCCTGATGAACAATTAGCTGTCATAAATGCTTCTCGTACTGCTCCATGGTATGCTGATTATGCTAATTACATTGTTGCTAAATTTATACCACCTAGTTTCACATGCCAGCAAAAGAAAAAAATTTCTATGACTTAAGACATTACTTTTGGGATGATCCACACCTTTATAAAGGAGTAGATGGTGTCATTAGACATTGTGTACCTAAGCATGAACAAGAACAGATCCTATGCAAGTGTCACTCCGGGGCTTATGGAGGACACCACACTAGAGATAGAACTGTACATAAGGTGTTGCAATCTGGTTTTTATTGGCCTACTCTCTTCAAGGATGCCTGTAAGTTTGTCTTGTCTGGTGATGAATGTCAAAGAATTGGTAATATTAGTAGACGTCAAGAAATGCCTATGGAGTATTCACTTGTTATTGAACCATTTGATGTTTGGGGCTCTGATTATATGGGGTCGTTTCCTTCCTCTAATGGGTATATACATATTTTAGTGGTTGTTGATTACGTTACTAAGTGGGTAGAAACTATTCCAACTACTAGTGATGATCATAACACCTCTATTAAGATGCTTAAAGAAGTTATTTTTCCTAGGTTTGGATTCCCTAGATACTTAATGACTGATGGTGGTTCACATTTTATTCATGGTGCCGTTTGTAAAATGCTTGCTAAGTATGATGTTAATCATAGAATTGCATCTCCATACCACCCACAGTCTAGTGGTCAAGTAGAACTGAGTAATAGAGAGCTTAAATTAATTTTCCAAAAAACTCTTAATAGGTCTAGAAAGAATTGGTCCAAGAAACTTGATTATGCATTATGGGCCTATAGAATTGCATATAAGAATCCTATGGGTGTGTCTCCATATAAAAAGGTTTATGGAAAAGCATGTCACTTACCTCTCGAACTAGAACATAAGGCATATTGGGCCATTAAATAGCTCAATTATGACTTCAAACTTGCCGATGAGAACAGACTATTTGACATTAGCTCACTTGATGAGTGGAGAACCCAGGCCTATGAGAATGCCAAACTGTTTAAATAAAAGGTTAAAAGATGGCATGAAAAAACGATACAAAAGCGAGAATTTAATGTAGGTGATTATGTTTTGTTATACAACTCTCGTTTAAGATTATTTTTTGCAGGAAAACTCCTCTCTAAATGGGAAGTTCCTTACATTATTGAGGAGGTCTATCATTCCGATGCCATAAAAATCAACAACTTCGAAGGCACAAATCCGAGGGTGGTGATCGGTCAAAGAATCAAACATTATATCTCAGGTAATCCAATAAATGTTGAAGCCAATGTTATTAACACCGTAACCCTGGAGGAGTACATAAGGGACACTTTCCAGGTTGTTTCAGACTCTGAAAAGAAATAGGTATGTGGTACAGTAAGTAAACCGACTCCAAAACACTTCTAATAGCATTTTTCTCCGTTTTGGAATATTTAAGAAAATTGGAAAATAAGAAGTAGTCCGAAAAGGGCACGAGGCATCCACGAGGGTGGAGGGTGTGCCCCCTGCCTCGTGGGCACCTTGTATGCCCTACGGACTCCGATTTCTTGCACAATACTTCTTTTGGTCGGTAAAAATTCATTATATAATCTCCCGAAAGTTTTGACCACTGTACCACACAAATATCACCTGCTTGTGTTTCGAGCAGTTTTTGTGACAGATCTAGATCACCATGACGTCTTCAAGCGCCCCAAGGACAAGTTTTTCAAGAGGGTCATCAACCCCTACCTCACGGAGGTGCTGCAACACCCTCAAACCATTGAGATGCGTGAGGGGTGCTGCACATTCACGATGTTGAGGGACCAAGGAGGACCGGAAGCGTGGAGACAAGACTCGAAGCAATGGAGCAACAAGTTTATAAGTGCCAGGCGATGGTGGAATGCAGACTCGACGCCAAGCACATGATGATCGCGGAGTTTACCAACAACCACAAGATGGATGCCAAGAACATTGGGGAGACTATCTTCAAGCTTCACGAGAAAATCGAGCACCTCCAAGCCCAGATCTATGACCTACAAAACCAGAACTGTGAGTATGAACATAAATTAAAGAGGATGAGTTTGGCTGCAGATTTGAGGATCCCGGAGACTCGATCATCCTTCTCTGATGGTGAGCCTATGCCTTGGAAGATGGATGACAAGCCTACATCATCAACAACTCCATCATCACCACCACCAAAGAAGAACTGAGTATCGGGTATGGGCACTCCCCTTAGCAACTGCAAGCTTGGGGAGTGTCCCGATATCGTATCACCATCACACTTCTATCTTTACCGTTTTTCTTAGTTTGATCCTTTTAGTTATATCTTGATCTAGTAGAATAAAGTTTAGTATGATCTGGCTTTGAGTTTTGTGTTGATCATTATCTATGTAATCGAGTTCGTGAGGTATATATAATAAAGATTAGTTTTGAGTCAAGGGCTTCATTATTTTGCTATGATCTTGAGGGAATAAAATTAAAATAAAAGAAAGAATAAAAAGAAATAAAGATATCATATTGATCTTATAGAGAGTAATGACTCACATATAAAGAGTATGATGAATAAAAGTTGTTGAGGGTTGACAAACATAGTTTTGGTCATCGTTGCAATTAATAAAAAATAATAAATAAAGAGAGGTTTTCACATATAAATATACTATCTTGGATATCTTTTATGATTGTGAGCACTCATTAAAGTATGACATGCTAAAAAGTTGATGTTGGACAAGGAAGACAACGTAATGGTCTATGTTTTCTTATATCCGAAATAAATTATATTGTCATGGATAATCCAACATGTTGAGCTTGCCTTTCCCCCTCATGCTAGCAAAATTATTTGCGCCAAGTAGAGATACTACTTGTGCTTCCAAATATCCTTAAACCCAGTTTTTCCATGAGAGTCCACCATATCTACCTATGGATTGAGTAAGATCCTTCAAGTAAGTTGTCATTGTTTCAAGCAATAAAAAATGCTCTCTGAATATGTATGATCTATTAGTGTGGAGAAAATAAGCTTTATACGAGCTTGTGATGTGGAAGAAATAAAAGCGACGAACTGCATAATAAATGTCCCTATCACAAGTGGCAATATAAAGTGACGTCCTTTTGCATTAATATTTCGTGCATCCAACTATAAAAACACATGTCAACCTCTGCTTGGCCTATCTTTTATTTTTATCCTAGACTTTATGCAAGAGTCATGGTGATCTTCACCATTCCTTTTTACACTTTATCCTTTGGCAAGCACTGTGTATTGGAAAGATCCTAATATATATAGCTAATTGGATGTGGGTTTTCATAAACTATTATTGTTGACATTACCCTTGAGGTAAAAGGTTGGGAGGCAAAACTATAAGCCCCTATCTTCCTCTGTGTCCGATTAAAACTTCATACCCATAAGTATTGCTTGATTGTTAGCAATTGTGAAAGAGTAAATGATAGTTGAGTATGTGGACTTGCTGAAAAGCTCTTATATTGACTCTTTCCGATGTTATGATAAATTGCAATTGCTTCAATCACTGAGATCATAGTTTGCTTGCTTTCAATGAAGTTTCTGGTTCATACTTTACATTGTGAATGGATTGTTACTTTAGCATAAGAAGTCATATGAATATATATATATATATATACATATATATATATATGTTGCTACTCTAAGAATGATCATGATGCCCTCATGTCCGTATTTTATTTTATCGACACTTCTATCTCTAAACATGTGGACATATTTTTCGATATCGGCTTTCGCTTGAGGACAAGCGAGGTCTAAGCTTGGGGGAGTTGATACGTCCATTTTGCATTATGCTTTGATATCGATATTTATTGCATTATGGGCTATTATTACACAGTATATCACAATACTTATGCCTTTTCTCTCTTATTTTATAAGGTTTACATGAAGAGGGAGAATGCCGGTAGCTGGAATTCTGGGCTGGAAAAGGAGCAAATATTAGAGACCTATTCCGCACATCTCCAAAAGTCCTAAAACTCCACGAAAGTAAGTTTTAGAATATATTGAAAATATTGGGTGAAGAAAGCACGAGAGGGGAGCTAGCCACCGTCCACAAGGGTGGGGGCGCGCCCTACCCCCTGGGCATGCCCCCCTGCCTCGTGGGCCACCTGGTGGACCGCGATGCCCATCTCCTGGTATAAGGTGTCTTTTGCCCTGGAAAAAATCAGAAGTAACCTTTCGGGACGAAGCACCGCCGTCTCAAGGCGGAACCTTGGCGGAACCAATCTAGGGCTCCGGCGGAGCTGTTCTGCCATGGAGACGTCCCTCCGGGAGGGGGAAATCATCACCATCGTCATCACCATCGATCCTCTCATTGGGAGGGGGTCAATCTCCATAAACATCTTCACCAGCACCATCCCCTCTCAAACCGTAGTACATCTCTTGTATGCAATCTTTGCCTCAAAACCTCAGATTGGTACCTGTGTGTTGCTAGTACTGTTGATTACTCCTTGTAGTTGATGCTAGTTGGTTTACTTGGTGGAAGATTATATGTTCAGATCCTTTATGCATATCAATACCCCTCTGATTATGAACATGAATATTATTTGTGAGTAGTTATGTTTGTTCCTGAGGACATTGTCGGCGTTCTGGAAACGGGGGTCCCCAGACTTGCCTGCCTGCGGCCTGCAGCGTGGCTCAAGGGGGGCCCAGCACGGCCCATCTTCATCAACACAAGACTCAAGACCCTCGCGAGGGGCCAAGCCTCGCGGGGCGGACGACATGGACCTTCCTCAGGCACAGCCTCGTCAGGCTAGCTCGCGAGGAGGCGGAGAGATCAAGGCGGGGTACCTCGCGAGGTGCCTGTGACGCAAGCCATGACGACGCGGGGCGCCAGGCGGGTGCCAGCCCGCGCAGCGTCCTCCTTTCCTCTTTGGTGCAAAGGGGGCAAGCGCAGCTGCGGAGTACCGAGGCATCAGGCAAATGTTGCCATTTCGGTGCAACAAGACCAAGACCAGAAGGACTACGAGACAGAGGTCACCATGGAGCCCAAGACGGCGTCATCACCAGAGCTTTGCACAGGCGAAGACTGCTTTTGTCAGGATAGTTGATACTTGCTGTCCCCCTTCAAATTAGCCCGCCATTGTTGGCTCCCTTCCCGCTCAATATTTCGGAAGAGGACCAGGGCCTCTATAAATAGGACTAGCCACCCCCACAACAAAGGGGGGAGTCGATTGGCTAAGAAGAATGGGAGAGAGAGAGAAGGGCAGTTGAACTCCTCCTAGCAGTTCATCGCCCCATTCAAGAACAGACCCTCGCGAGGCTGTTCTTCCTTGTATTGTTCATCATCATCAGCCCCAAGAGGCAATCCACCCACCACAAACTAGAGTAGGGTAATACACCACAACGGTGGCCCAAACTAGTATAAACCCTGTGTCTCTTGCGCTGTTCTTTCGTTAGTTTAGATCCTTGCGAGACAGAGAGGTAGAAGGCGTAATCTCCGCGCGCACCCCAGTGTTCGAACCTTAAGGGTCTGCCGGAACCCGAAATCCGACATTTGGCGTGCCAGGTAGGGGTGCACCGGAATTCGTCTTCCACCGCCCCGTTCTCCTCCGACCATCGCTTCCATGTCCGACGCACGTCGGGCCCGCACCAAGCGCCGGGCCGCCATCGCTTCCCGCGTCGCCCAGACGGCGCCCGTCGGCGGACGTCCTTGTCGTTCCCCGTCGCCCGCCATCAACGCCGCCACCGGCCCGGCGGGGGGCGAGCAGCAGGCGTCGTCTCAGCATCCATCCGTGCACCAAGACAGCCGCACCGCTACTCCATCGCTCGCACCAGCTGGTTCTTCGTCCCGCACGCTCTGCGCCCCCTTGGAGGCTCGAGCTGCGCTCCTCGCGGCAAACGAGCTCCTGCGCTACCGTCCCGTCGAGGACGTCTACGAAGAGTGGCTCGACCGCGTCGCCGAGCTTGTCCACGCAGTCCGTTCCACTACGCCGCACCCCGCCCCGCGCGGGCAACGAAGCTCCGGGGGCGTACCAGCCGCCTCCTCTCCAAGAAGACACCATGGCTCCAAGGTGCGAGGCCCCTGGGCAGAACCCGCTCCGTCAGGCGCCAGCGCAGAAAGAAAGGAGCTGCCAAGAAGTCCCACACCCACAAGGAGCTGCCCGGGCGCTCCCTGCTCCGGCACGCCGCGAACCTGCTCCGGCTCCGGCACACCAAGACCCCGCGCTGCTCCTAGCTGCAGCGCGTGGGGACCCACAAGACCGAGCTCTCCACTAGCCGAAGCCTGTCGTGGCCACCGCAGGCTACCGTGCCTACACCACCGAACTGCGTAGGGTCCCGTGGCCCGGCAAGTTCAAGCCAGACCTGCCTCCTCACTACGATGGCACGACTGACCCTGCCGAGTTCCTCTAGCTCTATGAGCTGGGCATCGAAGCTGCCAACGGGGACGAGAAGGTCATGGCGAACTGGTTCCCCATGGCGCTCAAGGAAGGGGCTCGCACCTGGCTCCTGAATCTGGCTCCAGGCACGATCTCTTCCTGGGACCATATGCGCACCCGCTTCATCGCCAACTTCCAAGGTACTCGCGACAGGCCACCCGCCGTGAGCGACATGCGCCGCATCAAGCAACAACCCGGAGAGACCCTGCAAAAGTACATCTAGCGCTTCAACAGCGCGCGCCTCAAGATCGCCAAGGTGTCCGAGGAGGCCATCATCTCGGCCTTCTCCGGTGGTGTGCGCGACGTCAAGATGAAGGAGGAGCTGGCGATGCATGAAGACCTGTGCACCTCCCTGGAGTTGTTCAACTTGGTGACCAAGTGCGCCAGGGCTGAGGAGGGATGCCTCTCCCTCCTCGAGCTGCCTGCCGTAGACCCAGAAGAGAAGAAGCCCAAGGCCAAGGACGTGAAGCGCAAGGGGGCTGCCGTGCTCGCGGCAGAACCAGACACCAAGAGGGGCAAAGATCTGCCTGAGTCCTCCAGGGGCGGTCGGTACTGTGTGTACCACGACCTCCACACCCACAACACCAATGAATGCCAAGAACTCCGCGCCGTGCGAGAAGGAAGGATCGGCCATCGTCCCGAACGTGCCGATCGGGGCTACGGCCGAGGACGAGGAGAAACGCAGGACGCTGGGAAGACCGCGGCCCGCGCCAAGGGTGGCACGATCAACCTCGCGAGGATCGCTGGCGAGACCTGCCTCGCGAGGGGGACTGGAGGGATCACCCTTGTGAGGATTGCCCATAGGGCCACGCAGGCCTCCCCCCACTGCCACCTCAGCCAAGGAGAAACGAGGAAAGCCACCAAGACGAAGGGGCTGGGGGCTTCCAGGAGCCACGCGCCATCGCCTGCATCCTGGGCGGAGCTCAAGCCCCAGCCTCACAAAGCATCTTCAAGCAGTTTGCCCGCGAAGTGAATGCAGTCCTCCCCAGGCTTGAGGTAACGTGCCCTCTCAGGTGGTCAGCCTGCTCCATCACATTCAGCTCAACGGATCAACTCAAGTGCGCGGCCACAGCCGGGGTCCTCCCGATGCTTTGCTCCCTAGTCATCAGCAATGTGCTGGTCACCAAGACCCTCATCGACGGTGGGGCAGGGCTCAACGTTCTGTCCGCGGAAACGTTCAACAATCTCCAAGTGCCCTACGACCAGCTTCAGCCAACCAGGCCCTTCTCCGGAATCACCGACGGCTCCACGGTCCCGATTGGGCAGGTCCGCCTCCCTGTCACCTTCGAGGCACGTGACAATTACCGCACTAAGCTCATCGACTTCGACGTCGCCCACATCCACCTACCATACAACACCATCCTCGGGTACCCAGCGCTGGCCAAGTTCATGGCCGTGACTCACCATGTCTACAACGTCCTCAAGATGCCAGGAAGTGGCGGAGTCATCACGGTGCCCTGTGAAGAGAAGGATGTAGTGTGTTCCCTAGAGCGAGCCTTTCAGGCCGCGTCGCTGGAAGACCCGGATCGCGGAAGTAGGAGGCTTCCCGAGACCACTCCCAAGAAGAAGAAGTCGTCGTCCGGACCAGCCCCTCGGGAGGCGGGCCCCTCAGGGCCCGCATCTACCCAGGGGGAACCTCCTTCCATCGCATAGGAAAGCGCGCCCGGCGCCCTCCTCAGGCAGGGCTCGGGGGCTCTCCACTGGAGGCCCACCGACCTGGCCAGGGTCACGAGGGAGGCGCTTGGGCACCACATGGAGGCATGTTACAAAGCACGTTTCCCTCAAGAAGGAGCAAGGCAAGGAAGGTCAGACCCTCAGGAGTTCGTCGACGAGGTCATTCGAGAACTACAGGAATCAAGAATCATGAGGGGTTGCCGCTGTCTACCGGCTGTGGCTCCCCACCCAGGCGAGGATGGTAGGCTACGCTTCTGCGTCGATGTACCAGGGCTCAACCAAGTCGCTACGACGGGGCGCCTCTGGCCCTCGCGAGTGGGGCGCTGCGGGGGTCCGCCCGACAGCTACGTTCGCATGCCTCACGGCTTGCCGAGCGCGGTTGCAACGTGCCAGCGCCTCATGAGGGGCGTCATGGAGGCTCAAGAAGACAGGCGTTCCACAGCCTTGGCGGAGATGGAGATGATTCGCGAAGGGCTACCAGCGCCTCCGGAGCCTCTCGAGGCCCCTGGGCCTGGGGGCTCGTGAGGATCGGCTTCCACAGCCCGCCGAGTCTGGTACACCAACACCCCTTTCGCCCTCGACACCCTCAGGTGACATCTTACAAGTTTCATTTCCAGCTGGGAGCGCCCTCCCCAGGGCTGCATTATTCCTAGGCCACGTGGGTCCGCCCCTGCGGCATGTATCCCTTTTATTTCTTGTTGTTAGCTTGCTTTGTTGGGAGCGCCCCTCGGACTGCATCATCCCCGAGTCGCTCGGGCCAGGCCCAGCGGCATGTATCTCCCTTGCGTTTATTTCTGGCTATGCATTTGCCCATCATGCTTGATTACTTGATGCCCATCCACGGCACCTCTTCTTCTCCATGTCGACCACTTGCACGTTAAAGGGGGGTACCTGAGCATCGCGACTCAGGGCTCTTACTGGCTTTCCAGCCCTCACCCTCTGGCTTTGTCCACGGCATCGCGACCTGGCGTACCAGCGACGGCTGAGACAAGCTCGAGGGCCGGGATCCGAGGACGTAGAGTGCCGGCATCTAACCAAACTTGCAGGAACACGGCACAAGATAAGGCCCAGTGCCAGGCGCAACCCGCCTAGAGGTAGGGCCCCGTGAGTCCCGCGCTGGCTCACGGGTGCCCAGATACACCTCACCTAGCCCTACCGTGCCGGCCACGTATCAGGGCGGGGCTGTACACGCCCCGGGGGCTCCTCTCGGAGGGGGGTCCCCTCCCACGTACCAGTGGAAGCACCATGCTCCGTGCTGGCTGACGACACTGCCGAGGAGCGGCTATGCTCGTACACATGCGGAAGCGCTATGCTCCGCGCTGGTGATAAACAACTGAGGGTGGCCCCCGGGCCGCGACAACCTCAGGGAGCCCAGAGCTCAGTGTCTAGCCTCATCGCAATGCCTCCCTCCGGGAGCACCGCGCGAGGGGGCTGGGCACGGGGGCTGCGCCTGGGTCACGCCCAGACATATGCCACCCAGCCAGGCCCCTCGGGCCTGGTTCGCCGCGCGTCTCTCCCCGAGCGGAGCCAAGGTATGAAGGCCGTTTGAGCGTCAAGGGGGACCCCTGAGCATCGCGACTCAGGGGCCTAACTGGTCCCGTAGCCCCTCAGTCCCTAGTTCCGAAAGGCTAGCGCTGGGTGAGGCACGCGCGGGGCCGGGCTCTGCAGATGTAGAACGGTGGTTCCACTTGCATCTCACCTCATCACTTGCTGTTTGCGCGTCAAGGGGGACTCCTGAGCATCACGACTCAGGAGCCTAACTGGCTCCGTAGCCCCTCACTCCTTTGGTCCCGTCCTGGTTTCCGGTCGAGGCTAATGTTGGGTGAGGTACACGCGGAGTCGGGCTCTACAGACGTAGAACGGACGATCCACCTACATCACACCTCCCTACTTGTTGTTCGTGCACCAAGGGGGAATCCTGAGCATCGCGACTCAGGAGCCTAACTGTCTCCATAGCCCCTCACTCCTTTGGTCCCGTCCTGGTTTCCGGTCGGGGCTAATGCTGGGTGAGGTACGCGCGGGGCCGGGCTCTGCCGGCGTAGAACACAAGCAAGTAGGGAAGAAAAGCATAAAATTCAAGGAACTTAAAAGCAAATATTACAGTCCATACTGTCTCAACACCAAACGCAAGTTTAAACGCCTCCCCAAGGCATGATGCATGTGTAGGAATTAAAAGTAGGACAGGAGCAGTAGCGGAGTCGCTTGGCGGTGGTAAAGCAGCGCGGGCAGCCCCGCCTCATGGAGCGGCAGGACCGGAGGCATCCTGCTTCGACTTGGTACTGAAGGCCCGGAACTTCCCCAGCAGAGCTTCAGCGCGACCCTTCATGGCCACGGCAGCGGCGGCAGCACCCTCGCCGCTTACTGGCTCCAATAGGCTGTCGAGGTCGGCGCAGGGGCCGCGAAGGTAGATGTGGGTGAAGACCCGCGTCAGCGCAGCAGAAGACAGGACACGCGCCTCGGCCTCGGTCGTGGGGCCAAGGCCAAGGGCGACATCCTCAAGAGCACGAACCAGGAAGGGAAGCAGCTTGGCAGGGCCGTCCTCGGCGCCGGCCAGCAGGCTCTCCAGGCCACTGGCGTAGAGCATCTTCAGCGAAGCACGAGCCTTCTTCTCCATGTCTGCGAAGGCCACGCGATCCTCGGCAAGAACCTGGGCCTTCTTGTCCAGCTCGACCTTCGTCGCCTCCAACTCCTCCCCCAGCGCACCCAAGCGGACACGACGCTTCTTGAGCTTGGCCTCCCGGCCCTTGATTGCCGCTTCGCGGGCCTTCATGCCTTCTTCTTGCTCCTGGCACAGACGAACCTCTTTCGCGAGCTGGTCCCGCAGGCCTTGCAGCTCGTCCTCCAGGGCCTTGCAACGATTGCGGACTTCAACCACCTCCCCCAGGGCTGAGTAACGGGCGGCCTTCGTCTCAAGGACGGCCTACCTCTCCTCGTTGCAGACCGTCGAGGCCTGAACCAGCGCCGCCCGGATCGAGGTGTCGAAGCGAACCCATCCTGAAGCTAGCTCCAAGCGCCCGGCCACCAGGCGAGGGTCAGCGAGAAGATCCTGCCGCAGCTGGTCCAGTCCAGCAACAGCACGCTCCAGGACGGCAGGAGAGGTTGGAGAAACAACAGTCGGTGAAACAGGGGAAGAAGGCGACGACGGCAAGACCACATCATCCTGAGGTGGTGCCTGCTGCGCCCCAGCTGCTGTGGTGGCGGCAGTGGGCAAAGGCACCGCAGGAGTCACTTGGGGCATGGGGGCTGAGCTCGCCCTAGCCAGCTCGGCCAGGCCTCGCAAGGACGACCGGGCAGGAGAGGCCCGCGCACCACGGTCACCCTCCTCCACAAGCGGTGTTGCTGCCGCGGATGGAGCCTAAGGAGCCCCCTTCGGCTTCTTCGCCGTGGGCGCCAGCCTATTCAAGAAATGCGAATGTCAAGCCTCGGCAGCGGAACAAGAAATAAAGACAAGGGTCAGGCACTTACGGGTCGTCGCCGGTGAGCTCGAGCAGCCTCCGGCCAAACTTGAAGCCTGATAGCCAGCTAGAAGGGTCATCCTCGGAAGCAGAAGGCACGTCTGCAGACTGCCTCGGGGCCGGGGCGGACCCGCGGGAGATCAGCCTGGTCATGTCCTTCTTCGGGATCAGGGGCAGGCTCCCGCCGACCTGCTCGTCTCCATCCTCGTCATCATCGCTCGCAGAAAGGCGGAGACTGCGGGGCCTGCGCCGGGGGAGGGGAGCCTTCGACTCTCCGTCGGTCGCCTTGGAGTCAGGCCCCTTTTCCCGCTCCTCTTCGTCCTCCTCTTTGCTGGAGTCACTGGAGGGCACGTCCACCAGTCCCTCGGAAGCCGCCACAGGCACGAGCCCGTCCCCGTTGAAAACGGGCATGGACTTCACCACCTGCTCCCAGTCGTCGTGAAGGAACAAGGGCTTGGGAGCACCCTCCAACTTTGCCACCTCACCCCCGACCTGAGATTGGAGGACCGTGGCCAAATCTTCGTCACCCAAGGCCGCGGGGCTCGGATGAGGCCTCCACATCGGAGGAGAGTACTGCCGGAGTGGAGCCAGCTGGTGCTCCAGGAACTCCCTCAGCAGCAACGCACCAGTCAACTTCGCCGCCGCCGTGCTGACCGGCCTCAGGTCCGTGTCCATCTTCTCCAACACCAGTTTTGTGCGGGGATCCGTGAGCTCCGCTCGGCACCAGTCACTGGAGCTCGCGGGCTGCTCCGCGGGCAAGATTAACCTAGGGTGGATGCGTCCAGCATCTACCAAGACCCACTTGCTCCTAAAGCCCTCAATCCTCTTCCCGGGATTCGAGATGGCAATGGTGCCGCCATACGCAACGAAGCTCGCGCACACGGAAGGGGAACCGCGAGAGACCCGGAGGGAGAAGTAGTGGCGCAGCAAGGCCACTGAGGGCTGCACCCCTATGTGGACCTCGCAGTAATAAGCGAAGATTGCCAGGAGAAGGACGGAGTTGGGGTGGAGATGCAGAGCCAGCAAGTTGTAATGGCGGAGGACAGAGAAGAAAAACTCGGAGAAGGGAGGCACCAGGCCCGCAACAATGGAGCTTACAAAGAGAGGATAAAAGGTGCTCCCTCGGCCCTCAGGGGTGGCAGAGCCGGCCTTGAACACCTGCGCCCCATTGATGCCCTGCGCCGCCGCCATCTGGCGCAGGCGGGCAAGGCCCGCCTTGGACACGTTCGGTGAGTCCAGGGCAGGTGAGTACCAAGCTTCGGCCGGAGACTGGCGAGGCGCCATGGCTTCCTAGGTCAAGCAGCCGGAGTAGATCTGGAAATTTGGAGGAAGAAGGGGGAGGCACAAGAAAGGGGATCTGAGCAGCAACCGGAGAAAGCAAAAAGCAAAGTCTGGGCATACGCCGCTGCCTTATCAACCAGCGCAGTTGCTGAAGCACTTGCGTGCAATCAACCGCCACGCGGCGCCCAAGGCCGCAGGCTGTTAGGGCCCGTGGTGCTTCGCCCTTGCCCTTTCACCTCTCAGCACGGCCAAGTCCGGGCGCGCCTTGGGCCCGGGGGCTACTGTCGGCGTTCTAGGAACGGGGGTCCCCAGACTTGCCTGCCTGCGGCCTGCGGCGTGGCTCAAGGGGGGCCCAGCACGGCCCATCTTCATCAACACAAGACTCAAGACCCTCGCAAGGGGCCAAGCCTGGCGGGGCGGATGACACGGACCTTCCTCAGGCACGGCCTCGTCAGGCTGGCTCGCGAGGAGGCGGAGAGATCAAGGCGGGGTACCTCGCGAGGTGCCCGTGACGCAAGCCATGACGACGCGGGGCGCCAGGCGGGTGCCAGCCCGCGCAGCGTCCTCCTTTCCTCTTTGGTGCAAAGGGGGCAAGCGCAGCCGCGGAGTACCGAGGCATCAGGCAAAGGTTGCCATTTCGGTGCAACAAGACCAAGACCAGAAGGACTACGAGACGGAGGTCACCATGGAGCCCAAGACGGCGTCATCACCAGAGCTTTGTGCAGGCGAAGACTGCTTTTGTCAGGATAGTTGATACTTGCTTCCCCCTTCAAATTAGCCCGCCATTGTTGGCTCCCTTCCTGCTCAATATTTCGGAAGAGGACCAGGGCCTCTATAAATAGGACTAGCCACCCCCACAGCAAAGGGGGGAGTCGATTGGCTAAGAAGAAAGGGAGGGAGAGAGAGAAGGGCAGCTGAACTGCTCCTAGCAGTTCATCGCCCCATTCAAGAACAGACCCTCACGAGGTTGTTCTTCCTTGTATTGTTCATCATCATCAGCCCCAATAGGCAATCCACCCACCACAAACTAGAGTAGGGTATTACACCACAACGGTGGCCCGAACTAGTATAAACCATGTGCTGTTCTTTTGTTAGTTTGATCCTTGCGAGACGGAGAGGTAGAAGGCGTAATCTCCGCCCGCACCCCAGTGTTCCAACCTTAAGGGTCTGCCGGAACCCGAAATCTGATAGACATGGGAGAAGTCTTGCTATAAGTAGTCATGTGAATTTGGTATTCGTTCGATATTTTGCTGAGATGTATGTTGTCTCTCCTCTAGTGGTCTCATGTGAACGTTGACTGCATGACACTTCACCATTATTTGGGCCTAGGGGGAGGCCTTGGGAAGTAATAAGTAGATGATGGGTTGCTAGTTTATGCGTTGCTTCGTAAGGGGCTGATTTGGATCCATATGTTTCATGCTATGGTTAGGTTTACCTTAATTCTTCTTTCGTAGTTGTGGATGCTTGCGAAGCGGGTTAATCATAAGTGGGATTCTTGTCCAATAAAGGGTAGTACCCAAGCACCGGTCCACCCACACATCAAATTATCAAAGTAACGAACGCGAATCATATGAGCATGATGAAAACTAGCTTGACGATAATTCCCATGTGTCCTTGGGTGCGATTTCCTTTATATAAGAGTTTGTCTAGGCTTGTCCTTTTCTACAAAAAGGATTGGGCCACCTTGCTGCTACTTGTTTACTTTTATTACTTGCTACCCATTATGAATTACCTTATCACAAAACTATCTGTTACCGATAATTTCAGTGCTTGTAGAGAATACCTTACTGAAAACCGCTTGTCATTTCCTTCTGCTCCTCGTTGGGTTCGACACTCTTACTTATCGGAAGGACTACAATAGATGCCCTACACTTGTTGGTCATCACACTCATATTCCGACAACAGACAACCAAATGAAAAAGAAGATAACTCAACTGCTAGATCCCCGATCGTCCCAACTGGGCACCACTACTAATCATTAGGAAAAGACACATAGTAACGACCAAGGTCCTCGTCGAACTCCCCCTTGAGTTCAGTAGCATCACCTGCACTGGTATCATCGGCACCTGCAACTGTTTGGGAGTATTCGTGAGTCACGAGGACTCAGCAATCTCACACCCGCGAGATCAAGACTATTTAAGCTTATGGGAAGGGTAAGATAATGAGGTGGAGTTGCAGCAAGCGCTAAGCAAATATGGTGGCTAACATACGAAAATAAGAGTAAGATGAGCAGCTACGCAATGGTCATGAAACTAGAAGTGATCAAGAAGTGATCCCCAAACTACTTACATTCAAACATAAGCCAATACCGTGTTCACTTCCCGGACTCCGCCGAAAAGAGACCATCACGTCTACATGCGCAGTTGATTCATTTTAATTAAGTCAAGTGTCAAGTTCTTTACAACCAGATATTAACAAATTCTCATCTGCCACATAACCGACGGCACGGCTCTCGAAAGTTTATACCCTGCAGGGGTGTCCCTACTTAGCCCATCACAATCTCTCACGATCGACGAAGGATATTCCTTCTCCCGAAAAGACCCGATCAGTTTCGGAATCCCGGTTACAAGACCTTTTGGCAATGGTAAAAAAAGACCAGCAAGACCACCCGATGTGCCGACAAATCCTGATAGGAGTCGCACGTATCTCGTTGTTAGGGCGCACCGGATGGGACAAGCTACAAGTAAAACCAGCCATCATGTTTCCCCGAGGTGGCCCCGCACGCTGCCCGTTTTGGACCAACACTCAGAGGAGCACTGGCCCAGGGGGGTTAAAATAAAGATGACCCTCGAGTCTGCAGAACCCAAGGGAAAGTTATAGGTTGTTAGGCAAATGTAAAACCAAGGTTGGGCCTTGCTGCGGGAGTTTTATTCAAAGCGAACTATCAAGGGGGTCCCATAACCCAAACCGCGTAAGGAACGCAAAATCAAGGAACATAACACCGGTATGACGGAAACTAGGGCGGCAAGAGTGGAACAAAACACCAGGCATAAGGCTGAGCCTTCCGCCCTTTACCAAGTATATAGGTGCAATAATTAAAATAAGAGATATTGTGATATCCCAACATATCCATGTTCCAACATGGAACAACCTGCAAGGCACCTGCAACTAGCAATGCTATAAGAGGGGCTGAGCAAAAGCGGTAACTTAGCCGAACAACGGTTTTCTAGGAAGGTGGGTTAGAGGCTTGACATGGCAATATGGGAGGCATGATAAACAAGTTGTAGGTAGCAGGACATAGCGATAGAGTGAACAACTAGCAAGCAAAGATAGAAGTGATATCGAGCCTAATGGTCATCTTGCCTGCAATGTTCTCTAAGTTGTCGAAAGCTTGCTCCTCGTTAGCATACTCAACAGGTTGCTTGTTCACGTAATCCTCTCCCGGCTCTACCAAAAACAAGAGCACAAGAAACGGAACAATAATCAATCACGGTGCAATGCACAAGCAACATGATGCTATACATGGCATGGAATGCAAGGTATGATGTGCAATGCATAAGGGTACTCTGGAAGGGAAAGGATGATCGAGGCATCTACTTGGAAAACCAAGCATGCCGCTGGAAAGATGGGATTATTTCGGTCGAAATCGATATAAGGATCACCGAAAACAGATGCACGGTTTGCAAACAGTAAGCAAAACATGAACGATGCAAATCTGTGATTAACAGCATCATAGCACTTAGAATGCAACAAGAAACTATGCTACAACACTCCAACATAGCAAGAAAGCACATGACCAGAAATTAAACATGAAGATCTACAAATCATGGGCACTGAGCTCCTGCTAGTTCTCACTAGAACAAGCTCAAAATAGCATGGCAAAAATGTAAAAGATATCAGCTTCACAAACTTAGAGAAAATACTAAACATGTCAAAACAGCATCAGGAAGCAATGTTTAGAGCTTGAAAATAAAATGCTACAGGAACATATCATGGAAAACAAAGGCATGGCATGCTATTACTAAACACATAGAACAAAACTCCCTTACTGATCTTTAACCAAAGATTCATGGAAAATATGGTAGCACCCATGCAAACATGGCAAGTTATATGAACGGTTTCAGACAGAAGAAAAACAGAGCATGGCATGAACGATTCATGATATCAACTTTGCAAGCTCAATTTACTCACCACAAGGTATTTCATGGAATGACAAGGTAACCAACATGAACTAGACATATTCAAGAATCTAAGCATGGCAATATCAAGTTCATAGGGCAACATCCATGGCAAAGCTGATCATCATGTTAACAATCTACCAGGAACAATATTTAGCAAAAGTAGAGCATGGCAATGACATGATAAACTACTCCATAATTACAACCAGAGCGATTAATGGATAGACCAATATCACATCTTCAAAACACTCTTAATGAACTACCTCAAAATGTGTATGGATCTCATGGTAGCAACAAGTTTACATGGCATCAAAATGTAATAGGAGATGACTTGACAAAAGATTCTAAGTGTCTAAAATCAGCAACATCACATTGCCTACTTTGCATGCTTGTGCTAGTCACCACATAGCTCACAAAAATACAAGACTTGCACCCCTGTAAATATGGCATGATGGAGCTCATAAAACATGTAGACATCATGGTCATAGGATGCACACACAAAACGCAATGAAAATGGCATCATCAAGTTATGATAAATGCCAGCAGTCAGCATCATATAGCACTTTTGCAAGGAGGCTAATGGCATCAATATGGACAGTAATATGCATCGAAATGACACTAACATGAAGAGCAACACGAGACGAACATTTTGACATATGATATGCGTGATTCAGAGCCACAGACATGGAGTTATAGCATGATAAAGAGGGCACAGAAATGTTAGAAACTTAAGGACTTCGAAGAAATCAACCTCTCCAGATCAGATCCAGGGTTTCGGCACGGCTCCCGAGGTTTGCCGGAGAAGGTGAGGAAAGAGGCCGGCTACGAGGGAGGAGGTGGAGGACAGCGAGGGGAGCATTGGATCCGGGCGAGGTGGCCGCCGGTGAGGTCGATGACGGGCGGCGCCGGTGCGGAGAGGACGCAGCACGCGGCGATGGTCGGCGGCGCAGGTGGCAGTGGTGGCCGGCAATGGAGGCAACGGCGGCCGGCGAGGGTCGCGGAGGCGGAGGCGCGCGGGGGCGGGGCGGCGCGATGGGCCTGGCGGGCCCGCCTCAGGCTCAATGAGCCGCAGCGGTGGTGGGGCGACGGCTACTCACTGGCCCGAGGCAATGACACGAAGCTTGTCTGGTGCACCCGGATGTGTCTGGCGGCACGGAGGGATGAATTTTAGGGTTTTGGACTATGAATTAGAAGGGGTGTCTATTTATAGGTAGAGGGAGCTTGGAGTGTCCAAATGAGGTGCGGTTTTCGCCCACAAGATCGTGATCCAACGACGGAGAGCATGGAGGGGGCTTAGTTGGGTTAGTGGGCTGTTTTGGAGGGGTGTTGGGCTGCAATGAAAGAGGGGCTTTTATGGTTACCCGGTAATCCCTTGGGGCATCAAACGACCTCCAAATGGAACGAAATTTGACAGGCGGCCTACCGGTGATGTACCAAGGCCACTTGACAAATCGCGATCCATTCCAAGAACGTTTGTCTCCCGCTCAGGAAACGAGATAAGAGGGGTGCAATGGGTGCATGTGGGAGTGTCGGATTGCGAAACGGACAACGGGGAAAATGACCGGATGCATGAGACAAACACGATTGCAATTGAGATGCACATGATGACATAAAAAATAAAAAATGTAGAAAAAAACCCAACCACAAAGGGAATATCATATCACATAGCCAATAATGGCAATAGTCGGAGTTACAAATATGGAAAGTTACATCCGGGGTGATACATCGGCGGCTCGCAGGCACCGCCCTCGGATTGCCACGTCAAGCAATTCTTCCGCCAAATGTAATCTGCCTCTATGCAGCAAGGACCTTCCCCGAGACGGCCAGCGCCCAAGGCCGGCCTCACCTTCGACTCAGGGGACCATCCGGCGACCACCGCTGGCTCGGGCGCGCTCCCGATGCTTTGCACACCCACCATCTGCAACGTGGCAGTAACCAAGACCTTCATCGATGGCGGGGCTGGCCTCAACATGCTCTCCGTGGAAGCTTTCGGCTTGCTCCACATACCGCAAGGCCAGCTCCATCACACCAAGCCCTTCTCTGGAGTTGGCGGCAGTTCCACCAGCCCCCTAGGCCATATCCGCCTCCCAGTCACCTTCGGTACTCGCGACAACTACCGCACTGAGCTTATCAACTTCGAGATCGCTCGCATCGGCCTCCCGTACAATGCCATCCTCGGGTACCCAGCCCTGGCTCATTTCATGGCAGTAACTCACCCTGCATACAACCCCATGAAGATGCTGGGGAGCAACGGTGTCCTCACTGTGGCTGGAGACACCAAGGAGGCCCTGATGGCCCTCAAGCTCGCCTTCAGGGCCACAGCGGCGGCGCACCCTGCAGGTGACGCAGCACCTGGGACCCAAGGGGTTGCTCCAGTGAAGAAGAAGCAATTATTCTCCGAAGATCGGGCCAAGACGAAGCAGGTGCCAGTCGACAAGGACGGAGCCTCAGGAGCCACCTTCACCATAGGTGTCGACCTTGCCCCAGACCAAGAAGAGGCGGTGGTGAACTTCCTATGTGCGAATAAGGAGGTATTCGCCTAGGAGCCCAAGCAGTTGGTTGGGGTCCCGAGGGGGATAATCAAACATCACCTAAGGGTGTCCCTGAATGTGCGCCCGGTGAAGCAGAAGGCGTAGGGACAGTCCGCAGAGAAGCAGTCATTTATCGTCCAGGAGACCCGCAAGCTGCAAGATGCAGCTGTCATCCACGAGGTTCGATACCCAGAGTAGCTGGCGAACCCAGTGGTCGTTCCCAAGAAAGGCGGGAAGGAACGCATGTGCATTGACTTCACCAACCTCAACAAGGCCTGCCCTTAAGACCCGTGCCCGCTCCCACGCATTGATCAGATCGTTGACTCCACCGCTGAGTGCGACTTGCTGTGTTCCCTAGATGCTTTCTCAGTTTACCACTAGATCAAGATGGCGGTGGAGGATGTAGAGTTGTGTAACGCTGGAGCGACCTTCCAGCGGCTGATGCACATCGCTCTAGGACAGCAGCTCGAGAGGAACGTTGAGGCCTACGTCGACGACATTGTGGTGAAATCTCGGGAGGCAAGGACCCTCATTCAGGATCTGGAGGAGACTTTCGCCAGCCTGCACAAGGTAGATCTGCGGCTCAACCCAGAGAAATGCGTGTTCGGTGTCCCCTCCGGCAAGCTGCTGGGTTTCCTCGTGTCACACAGGGGGATCGACGTGAACCCAGAGAAGGTCAAAGCAATAGAAGACATGAGCCCGCCGCAGAATCTCAACGAGATTCAAAAACTCACGGGCTGCGTAACCTCACTGGGCGCTGCATCTCTAATCTGGGGGAGCGCGCCCACCCGTTCTTCAAGCTAGTAAAGAAGAAGGGCCCGTTCAAGTGGACTCTAGAGGCCGACATGGCGTTTCAAGACCTCAAGAGATACCTGACCAGCCCACTGGTTATGGTGGCACGTCGTCCTCTCGAGCCCCTTGTGCTTTACCTGGCCGCCACACCTCATTCCCCTAGCGTAGCGCTGGTGGCCGTCCGGGAGGAGCGCCAAGCCAAGAGCCTGCCACCCGACTCCGCGCATCCGGTCAGGATGGCGCAGCACCAAGACGGCGCCCTGAAGCCACAGCAGAGCCAGCATATGACCGGGCACCAAAAGACGGCACTTCTGAGGCCGCAGTAGCCCCGATAGGTGACCGAACTCCTAAGGTCCCACAGGCTTAGGATATCTCAGACTCCACCAACACTTCTTCCCTCATCGAACACCTGGTATACTTCATCAGAACGGTGTTGCAAGACATGTAGGCACGCTATCCCATGCCACAGAAGTTTCTTCTCGCGCTCCTCGTGGCCTTGCAGAAGTTACGCCAATATTTCCAAGGGCACCCATCAAGGTCATCTCAGCCTAACCACTGGAGAGTGTACTCCGGAGCCCCAATGCAGCGGAAGGGTCGCTGAGTGGACCATTGAGCTGCAGGCATTCCAGCTAGGGTTTAGCACCACCAGAGTCATCAAGGGAGCCACGCTTGCCGACTTCGTGGAGGAGTGGACTGATGCCCCAGGGCCCGAAGCGGGTGATTACCGGTCTCTCTTGCCAGGGAGCGAAGCACCAAACGACTGGGTCATGTACTTCAACGGCGCCTTCATGTGCGAGGGCGCGAGGGCTGGGGCTATGCTCATTTTGCCCACCCAGGACAAGCTCTACTACGCTGTCCAACTCTGCTTCCAGCGGGACGAGAAGGTGTCCAACAACATCGCGGAATACAAAGGGTTGATCGTCGGCATTAAGGCTGCGGCGGCTCTGGGGGTGAAGTGCCTCACCACCAAGGGAGACTCCCAACTCCTCGTCAACTTTTCCAACAAGGTGTACAAGCCAAAATACGAGCACATGGAGGCGTACCTCATGGAGGTAAGCAAAATGAAGAAGCAATTCTTGGGCCTAGAACTGTAGCATGTGCCCCGCGGCACAAACAAGGAAGCTGATGACATCACCAAGAGGGCATCAAGGCGTCCGCCCCAGGAGCCCGGCGTCTTCGAGGAGCGGCTCTTCAAGCCTTCAGTGGCCCCTTCGGCTGCGGAGCCTATGCCGCCTTAGGAGGAGCTCCCCCCTGCACAAACCTCAGGGGCTCCCGCCTACGGCCTGACCTCAGGAGTGCGCCTGCTCCTCGCGTTTGAACCCCAGGAGGGGTGCTGGACTGAAGAATTCAAGGCGTACCTGCTGCAAGGTGCCCAGCCGGAGAAGGAGGAGGACGCGGAGCGCGTAGCTCGGTAGGCTATAGCCTACTACATCTAGGACGGTGAGCTATACCGAAAATGACTGAATGATGTTTCCTTGCGATGCATCTCTAGGGAGCAGGGGCATGAGCTGTTAGCTGACATACACAGCGGATACTGCGGGCATCACTCGTCGTCACGCACCTTGGTGGGCAAGGTGTTCCGCAGCGGATTCTATTGGCCCATGGCACTCACTGATGTAGCTGAGCTGCTGAAATCCTGTGAGGCCTGCCAGTTCCATGCTGTCACACCCTAGTTAGTTCAAGAATTAGAGTGTGCATCATGTTTAAATTCCTCTTAAATTTGAAATGGGGAAGGCAGAACCCCCAACACCCCCTGGAAACAACTAGGGTTTACTAAAATTATTTTCAATGAACCTGAAATGCCCTTCTAAAAAGTTCACCCTCTTTGTCTTGGGTTAGAACCTCTGGCAAAATTGGTGCACAATTTTCTAGGTCAATAGAAGGTCATTGAATTAAATCACAAGTATTTGATTTTGGGCATTTAAATGCTATAAAATAATTTAAATGCTCAAATAATTCTGGAAATAAATGTTTGCTGTTGGAAATATTCTAAACAGAGCCCACAATTATTTTCAGGATTTTTGGAAACATTTTAGTATTTTTAATAAAGCCCAACAGTTGCAGAAAAAATAGAAAACAGAAACAAATCAAAAAAAAGAGAGAGAGGGAAACCACCTGGGTGTCACCTGTGCTGGCCCAGCCCACCTGGCTCGGCCCAGCCGACTGGCCTTGCCAGTCGTCCTCCTCCTCCCGCCAGGAGGACGAGGAGCGCGTGGCCGGCGCCCGCGGCCACACGCCGGCCACCTCCTGCTTCTGCCGACGCCCTGGAGACGTCCAGGGGTGCCACGCCGACCCCCACGTCCCCCTCTCTTCCTTCCTCACTCTCCCCCTCGTCTCCCTCACCCTCTCCCGCGATGGCCGAGCGCGATCCTCGCTGCCGTTCGCCGTAGTCGTCACTAGAGCCACCCCCTCGCCCCTCCGACAATCCCATTAGCTCCGCGCTGCCGTCCTCGACCTCCTCATCGACTCACGCGACGCCAGACGCCTCCAAGCGCCTCCCCGACGCCTTCTTCTTCCTCGGTCCACCGAGATCGCCGGCAACGCCCCGACGACGTCTGACCTCCCCCGAGCCCGCGGATACGCGCTCTGCAACTGCCGTGAGCTCCTCTATCGACCCCCCCTCTTCCCTGCTTCGTTTGCTTGCCGTAGACGCCGCCCCCTTTCTCACCGTAGCACGCCGCCGCGTGAGCTCGACGCCAGCGTCACTCCGGTGGCCATTTGGTAAAGCGCGGGTGCTTAACGCACTCCCCGCACCTCGCAGCGCCTCGCTAGCATGTCCGTTTTCCCCTAGCTCGTTGCAGCAGCAAAACCACCAACGGCCGAGCTCCGGTCACCGCCACGAGCTCGACTCCGGCGAGCTCGCTCCACCCCAGCTCCTCCCACTTGCCCCACTAGATGCGCGCGAGCCCCAGCTACGCGTAGGACCAAACCGCGATCAATTTGGTCGCCTGTGGGCGATTTTCGAAGCCCTCCGCCGTCTCGGCCTCGCCGGCGACTCAACGCTGGCGGGATTAACCCCGCTGACCAGGGGTTTGACCCCAGTTTGACTCCGCCTGAGACACTCATAGGTGGGGCCGGCTCCTAACTAATTTAGATTAGTTTAAATTAGAGCTAATCACTTTGTTAGAGGTTAATGACGTCGTTAACTACCCCTCTCTCACTGACATGTGGGCCTAGAGCCTAACTAACCCAGTTTAGTGCTAACTAAACAATAACTAACTCTGTTAGTTAGCTGAGAGACTGACAGAAGGGGCCCACCAGTCAGGTATGACCTGGGTTGGCGCCTTTGACTCGCTGACGTCACGCTGACATAGTGCTGACGCATTAATTCAATTACTGGATTTATTCTTTAATAGGAAATTCCAGAAAATAGTCAAAACTTCTAAAAATCATAGAAAATCAACCATAGCTCCAAATGCAAAGATTTATATATGAAAAATGATCAGAAAAATTCAATCTATCCATTTGTAATGGTTTCATGCATGAAAAAACAAGTTTACCTTGCTGTTTAAGCAGAATAAGGTAATGCACTAATAAGGCCATGTTTAATGAGCTATATTTGAATCTTTGATTCAAATGAGTTCATTCCCTTCTGTTTTAGCTTGCATTAGGCCAAGACACTTTCATCTTGCTATGTGATAGCATGCATCATATTGTTGCATATTGCCATGAGTTGATTATGTTCGGTGTGTCTTTCGTGGTAGGTTCTGCCTCCGAGGATAACCCCGAGTATCCGTCTGAAGGGCAGTACCCTACTACCTCTACAATAGGCAAGCAACCCATTGATCATTCCGATACAAACCCATGTTCTCGCTTCTGCTGTTGTTTACTGCATTAAGACAATGCGATTCAAACTGCTGTGTGCTACGGTAGTTGAACCCTTATTCTCTGCATGACCTGTCATTGCCACAGTAACTAGATGAAACCCACTAGCATGTGTAGGAGTTGATTGAGCCATGTATGTGATTCCTACCTTGCTATGCCTGCTACGCTTAGAGTTGTGTCAGGTCTGGTTCATCTGGGTGATGGGCTAGGGTGAAATGCTTATGTCGGTAATGTGAGGGATGTGTTGAACATGTTTTGGTAAAGGTATCGATGAGAGGCCATGTAGGAGTGCATGGTGGGTTGTTTCATTGAGGCCGTCCATAAGAACTGAGATCTGTATGTCTAATTTAAGATTCAGTTACTACCACACATTGGGCCCTGAAATATGACCCCGCTCGACTTACTGACCCATCTCGTCCTCTGTCCAGGAGTTGCAACTAGTTTCTGGTGTTTGTAGGTTATGTGTTGGCGGCCGTGCGTAGCGCTGACCCTAGGGGTGGGTTATGATGCGGTAGATACACCGTGGCACGGTGTACCGAGTCGCCCGTTTGGTGTCTCGGGAACCCTGTACACATCGTTTTGGGCCGTTGAGGACACCCCGGCCGGATTTCCTTGCGGATGGAACCTGAATAGGCGATAAACCTGGACTAGAGAATTATGAGGTTAGTCAGGTCGTGGTCTACACCCACGTCGGTTTTCTCTTGAAGTCTGCCGAGCACATTTCGTGTGTAGACGCTAAGTGGTGGAAACATGTGTGACGAAGTACACCCCTGCAAGGTATAAAACTATTCGAATAGCCGCGTCCGCGGTAAAGGACTACTTGGTTGCCTATAGAGTTCATAGACAAGTTAATGGCTACTACTAAAAGACTCAAGATAAGTGTGAGTACCGAGGATGGCCCTCTCGTAGGATGACGAGGGAGGATCCCAGATGGAGTATTGTGTTGGTGAGTAGTGGACTTGTGTGCGAAAACTATTTTACTAATGAAGTTCCGTAGGATAGCTTAGCCAAGAGTCAAAGCTGGCTTGATGCAATAACCCCACCACCTCCTTGAGAATGAGCATGTATACTAGGTTCTGATGTAAGACTTGCTGAGTACCTTTGTACTCATGTTTGCTTAATTACTATTTTCAGACGACAACACCGCCCCCTCCGATGGGTTCTACGTATACCTTGACGTCGACAAGTGACTAGCCACCCAGGTGGTGATCCTGGCCATGGAGGGCCCTATGTAGATAGACGGGCTTCGAGAAGCGTTCTTTCTTTCTAAAGTCCGTACTCAGACTAGTTGCTTCCGCATGTGCTTGTATGATTGTATGACTTGAGTGTCGGGTCATGTGACCCCTATCTGTATGAACATGTTATGTATGGCTCTCTGGAGCCTTCAAATAAAGTACTTGAGTTGTAGAGTTTTATTGTGATGCCATGTTGTATGTACTCATATCGGGCATATTGTGTGTATGAATGAAATGCCTGGTATGAGTGGGATCCGACAATCTAGTTGTTTATCCTTGGCAGCCTTTCTTATGGGTAAATGTAGTCTAGTGTTCCTCGAGCCATAGTAGTCCGCTACAGCCCAGTTCACCGGAGTCCTGCTAGCCCAGCACTACTACTCAGGACACTTGACTGGCCGGCATGTGTTTCACTTTGTTCCTATGTCTGTCCCTTCGGGGAAATGTCACGCGGTGATATCCGGAGTCCTGCCTAGCCTGCTACAGCCCGGGTTCCCCGGAGTCCTGTTAGCCCAGTGCTACAGCCCGGAATCACTCGCTGATGACCGACATGCTCGATGTGATTCATGTATGCCTGTCTCCATAGGTCTGTGCCGCTTTGGGTTCACGACTAGCCACGTCGGCCCGGGTTCTCTGTCATATGGATGCTAGCGACACTATCATATACGTGAGCCAAAAGGCGCAAACGGTCCTGGGCCATGGTAAGGCGACACCCATGGGATACCGTGCGTGAGGCCGCAAAGTGATATGAGGTGTTACCGGCTAGATCGATGTGGCTTGGAATCAGGGTCCTGACAGCGTTGGTATCAGAGCCGGACTGCCTGTAGGTTCGTTGAGCCAAACTGGTCGATGTCGAGTCTAAAAATGCTTTAGTTATATGTAGGGGAATTGATTGTGGGAGGGAACGTAATGCTCTTTTACTCCTTTACCCTATGCCCCTGATATGAGTCATTCTCTTCTCATTCAACATGGGTTAAGGACTAGGCTCTCTTCTTCTATCAGGCTCACGTGTTACTAATCCGTAGTAGCTTATAGGATTGTTGTTACAAGTCTCAGTTCAGTTTCTACTATTCTTAGTATGTTGCTAATTGAATCAGAACCTTGATATGATGTTGTTGAGGGGTATTGCGAACTGTTGTGGATGTCTCAAATCTTTTTCTGAGCATTTACAGCTGTTATGCTGTCCAATTTTCCCTAGAAATTCTAATGTCTTTGCATTGTGGTTGTGCTTTCAGATGGCCAACCGTGTTCAAAACCAAGTGGTTCACCTGACCCGGTGCCTCGACATGCCCGTTCATACTGCTATGTTAGTCCGGGTAATGATCGAGACGGGTTACCCTTGGTATCCCGAATACACTGTCGAAGAGCAGTTCCGCGACTTTAATCAAAGCCAATATTTCTGCACCGTCAGGATATTTCCTTCTTATCCTGGATCTACCGAGCCCCTTCACTGTTCCTATGGACTCGAGGTCACTGTTGAGATGGATGTGCAGGATGCTGCCTATTCCATGATGACCATCATGCGAGTCCGGACTGGCCTGCTTCAGAACACCGACTTCCGTTACATGCCAGCTTCACTTCCGGGAGCGCAAGGGTATCTTCAGGCTATCTATGCTGACTCCACTCAGGAGGACTCATTCACTCGTACCACTACTGAGATGCTTGAAGATAAGGACCGAGAGAATCGGGCCTTGAGGCTGGAGCTTTTCAATACCCGTGCTGATCATTGGGCCACGTTGACTCGGTTTGCACCTGCGGTCCAAGCTGGATGTATGGACACAAGGGATCTGTATCCTATGAGATCTGCTCTGCCAGACATGGTGGATTGGCGTGATGTGGGAGGCATCACCCCACCCCATGGTCCCCGCAGGCCACCGTTTGTTGGTCCAAGACCTCATCCTAGCCCCTATGGTCCACAGGCTCCTCAGGACCGTCTGTTCCCGGATGATCACGTTGAACTTCCAGGCTATGGAGGTGACTTCTATGAGGACTACTACGAAGTTGTCTGAGTTAGTAGTAGTATCACTAGTATTGTAGTAGTTGTATCTCGACTGTCCTGCGTGACTTGTGGAATATGACCTTGTGTGTAATCAATTCCGGAGGTGTAGACAAATAATGTATAGGAGCTTGGAATGCCTCCGATGAGATGTAACGTCCTTCATCATAGTTGTACTGTAGCCTGGGCTTGTACTAAATTATGTATGATGTGTATGACCGTTGGTATATATATGGCAGTTTTATATTACCATGACATACGGATGGACATCTCTGCATTCCGTGTTATCCATTACATTCTACACTTCCTTGCTAAGTTTGAGCCATCATTGTCTAAACCGTTGTCTTGTTTTCTCCTAGGACGGTCAACACCCGCAGCAACCCTGCTGCCTCGAAGCAGGGGCAAGCCAGTGCAGCTAGGGGTGAAAATCTGCCTCACCCGCCTTCTCTAGCCGAAGTGATGCTGGAGGCGGAAAGAAACAAGCGTGAGACTAACCGCCTGCTAGAGCGGATTGAGAAGAACACTGCACGCCATCAGCGAAATGACTTAGTGTCAATCAATTACTTTATCAAGTTCTACCCACCAAAGTTTAACCATTCCGTCGAGCCCCTCGACGCGGATGACTGGCTTCGCAGCATCACCCACAAGCTACATTCTGCCAACATAGCCGAAGCCGACAAGGTTACTTATGCTGCCTATCACCTCGAAGGCCCTGCTAGCCTTTGGTGGGAAAACTTCGAAGCTATGCGCCCGGTCGTCCAAATCACTACTTGGGCTGAATTCAGTGAGGCTTTCCATGAGCATCACATTTCAGAAGGTCTCATGGATCGCAAGAGGGAGGAGTTTTGCAATTTCACCCAAGGAAGACTGACTGTGGATGCATATAGTCGTGAATTTGGGAATCTGGCACGCTATGCCCCTGAAGAGGTATCTACTGACACTAAGAAACAGGCAAGGTTCCGCAAGGGACTTAGCCCTGAGCTTCACCGCGATCTTCGTCTGCACGAGTGCACCTCCTTTCAGAAGTTGGTCAATAAAGGCATCAGTGCTGAGACAGGCCAGACTGATTATGACGCTTCACGCAAGCAATCCCGTGATTTTGGCTCTTCATCCGGCTCTGGAGCTCAGAAGCGCCGGGTGTGGATCCCAAGCACGGCACTACCACCCAGGTTCATCCCGAGGCCATCCTTTGAGGCACCTCGTCCCATCCAGCAGTTTGCACCGCCCAAGCCTTATGGTGGCCCCGCTTCTAATGCTGCTCCATGCCCCAATGTGGTGACATGCTTCAAGTGTGGAGAGCCGGGTCACTATAGTCGAGAGTGTCCCCAGAACAACAACCCCAATCAAACTGGAAAGTCCATTGGCCGTGGTAAGCCCACGGGAAAGACATTCTACGCCAAGCCGGCCACCACTGCCCGTGGCCATGTCAACTATGTTTCAGCCGAGGAGGCTCATGAGGATCCCAACGTCGTCCTTGGTATGCTCCTTGTTAACTGCCATCCGGCATCTGTTCTTTTTGATACTGGAGCATCTCATTCCTTCATATCCGAGAACTATGCTGGATTGCATAACACGACATTCTGTGACATGCCCACTTCCATGGTAATTCAAACTCCGGGTTCCAAATGGCAAACTTCTAGAGTAAGCCATGTGAACGAAATTCTTGTCGATAGACTTGTCTTCCTTGCATCCTTAATAGCTCTCAAGTCCTCGGACATGAACATCATCTTGGGTATGGACTGGATGTTAGCTCATTATGCTAAGATTGATTGTGCCACTAGAACCGTTCAACTTACTCACCCATCGGGCAAGACAGTCAATGTCTTAACTCGAGTGGCCAAGCGCCAGCTTTACTCCCTAAATGCCAACCCCCTTCCAGACCTTGAGGATGTTCTGGTAGTCCGAGACTTTCCGAATGTCTTTCCAGAAGAACTGCCAGGTGTTCCACCTGACAGGGATGTCGAGTTTGTGATAGACCTTGTTCCAGGAACCGTTCCAATTTCTAGAAGACCCTACAAGATGGCACCCTTAGAGCTAGCCGAGCATAAGAACCAACTCGATGAGTCCTTGAAAAAGGGTTTCATCTGTCCTAGTTCCTCTCCTTGGGCTTGCCCCGTCCTCTTCGTCAAGAAGAAGGATGGAACGGATCGAATGGTTGTGGATTACCGACCTGTCAATTTGGTCACCATCAAGAACAAATATCCACTTCCCAGGATCAACGATCTATATGATCAGCTCGCTGGGTCCTCGGTCTTTTCCAAGATGGATTTGAGGTTGGGCTACCATCAAATCAAAATCAGAAACGGGGACATTCCCAAAACGGCCTTTGTTACTCGTTATGGCCAATACGAGTACACCATTATGTCCTTCGGTTTAACCAATGCCCCAGCTACCTTCTCTCATTTAATGAACTCGGTCTTCATTGAGTACTTGGATAAATTCGTCGTAGTATTCCTCGATGACATACTCATCTACTCCAAGAATGAAGAGGAACATGCCGAACATCTAAGGCTGGTATTGATGAAACTTCGAGAGCATCGCCTTTATGCCAAATTCTCCAAGTGTGAATTTTGGTTGCCAGAAGTGACCTATCTAGGCCATGTAATCTCTGGTAAGGGTATTGCTGTCAATCCCGAGCGAGTTCAAGCCGTCCTTGATTGGACTCCACCTGAGACGGTCAAGCAAGTTCGGAGTTTCCTTGGCTTAGCGAGCTATTGCCGCCGCTTCGTTGAGAAGTTCTCCAAGGTTGCTAAACCTCTAACTGAACTCCTCAAGAAAGATAAAAAGTTCGAGTGGACTCCACAGTGCGAGTTCAGCTTTCAGGAACTAAAAAGACGCCTGACATCTGCTCCCGTACTGGTACCACCAGATTTCTCCAAGGACTTTATTATCTATTGCGACGCCTCGCGACAAGGACTAGGTTGCATACTCATGCAAGATCGTCAGGTAATTGCCTATGCTTCACGGCAATTACACCCACATGAGGAAAATTGTCCCACACATGATCTAGATCTTGTAGCTGTAGTCCATGCACTTAAAACTTGGCGACATTACCTCCTCGGTAATCGTTGCGAGATCTTCACCGATCACCAAAGTTTGAAATATATCTTCACCCAACCAGATTTGAATCTCAGGCAAAGATGTTGGGTCGAGTTGATCTTGGACTACGACTTAGGAATAACTTACACCCCGAGCAAAGCCAATGTCATGGCTGATGAACTAAGTCGTAAATCCTATTGTAACAACCTGATGTTACAACAAAGTCAACCACTTCTCCATGAGGAATTCCGTAAGCTTAATCTTCACATTGTTCCTCGAGGATTCCTACCCACCCTGGTGGCGAAACCTACCCTTATGGATCAAATCATAGCTGCCCAGAAGCATGATAAGGGTATATCCCGGATTAAGGAAAACATTGCTAGCGGAGTTGCTAAATGTTTTTCCATGGATAAGTGGGGTGCTGTCTTCTTCGAGAACCGTTTGGTGGTTCGCAAGAAACAACATCTACGCCAGTTGATCCTTAAGGAAGCTCATGAATCCCCTCTCACCATTCATCCCGGTAGTACTAAAATGTATCAAGACCTACGCCAGAGGTTTTGGTGGACTAGGATGAAGAGAGAAATCGTTCAATACATTGCTAATTGCGATGTTTGTCGTCGTGTTAAAGCAGAGCACCAACGACCTGCTGGCACCATTCAACCTTTGGTTATTCCTGAATGGAAATGGGATAAAATCAGTATGGATTTCATCACTGGGTTTCCCAGGACCAAGAGAGGGAATAATTCCATCTTCGTCGTGATCGACCGACTTTCCAAAGTAGCCCACTTTCTACCAGTTTGTGAGAGTATCACCGCTAGCCAGCTAGCTGATTTATACATCTCCCGAATAGTGTCTCTTCATGGTGTTCCATTGGAAATTAACTCAGACCGTGGGAGTCTCTTCACCTCTCGATTTTGGGAAAGTTTCCAAAATGCTATGGGAACTCGTCTCTCCTTTAGCACCGCCTTCCATCCTCAATCAAGTGGTCAAGTAGAACGAGTTAATCAAATTCTGGAAGATATGCTCCGAGCTTCTGTCATCTTGTTTGGAATGAGTTGGGAGAATTGCCTCCCATTCGCGGAGTTTGCTTATAACAATAGTTATCAAGCCAGCTTGGGAAAGGCTCCTTTCGAAGTTCTCTATGGACAAAAATGTCGAACGCCTCTTAACTGGTCAGAAACCGGGGAAAGACAACTCTTTGGCCCGGATATGATTCAGGAAGCAGAAGAGCAGGTTCGCGTTATTCGTGAGAAATTGAAAACAGCCCAATCTCGTCAAAAGAGTCAATATGATCGTAAACATAAGCCTATGACTTATGAAGTCGGTGACGAGGCCTACCTTCGGGTTACCCCGTTAAAGGGAACCCATCGTTTCGGTATCAAAGGCAAATTGGCTCTTCGTTACATTGGACCCTTTCGCATTCTTGCCAAACGAGGAGAAGTTTCCTACCAATTGGAACTACCTCCGCATCTTTCCAGAGTTCACGATGTCTTCCACGTTTCACAACTCAGGCGTTGCTTCGCGGATCCTATCCGTGGAGTGGACCACGAAACGCTTGATCTACAAGATAACCTCTCCTATCGGGAATATCCCGTTCGTATCCTTGATCAAGCCGAGCATACCACTCGACGTCGTAATATCAAGTTTCTCAAGGTTCAATGGTCACACTCGAGTACCCCACTTGGGCAAGGGAGGATCGCCTTCGACTCGAGTACCCCACCTTCTTCCCGGAGGATACTAAATCTCGGGATGAGATTCTCTTGAGTGGGGGTGAGTTGTCACACCCTAGTTAGTTCAAGCATTAGAGTGTGCATCATGTTTAAATTCCTCTTAAATTTGAAATGGGGAAGGCAGAACCCCCAGCACCCCCTGGAAACAACTAGGGTTTACTAAAATTATTTTCAATGAACCTGAAATGCCCTTCTAAAAAGTTCACCCTCTTTGTCTTGGGTTAGAACCTCTGGCAAAATTGGTGCACAATTTTCTATGTCAATAGAAGGTCATTGAATTAAATCATAAGTATTTGATTTTGGGCATTTAAATGCTATAAAATAATTTAAATGCTCAAATAATTCTGGAAATAAATGTTTGCTATTGGAAATATTCTAAACAGAGCCCACAATTATTTTCAGGATTTTTGGAAACATTTTAGTATTTTTAATAAAGCCCAACAGTTGCAGAAAAAAATAGAAAACAGAAACAAATCAAAAAAAGAGAGAGAGGGAAACCACGTGGGCCTCACCTATGCTGGCCCAGCCCACCTGGCTCGGCCCAGCCGACTGGCCTTGCCAGTCGTCCTCCTCCTCCCACCAGGAGGATGAGGAGCGTGTGGCCGGCGCCCGCGGCCACACGCCGGCCACCTCTTGCTTCTGCCGATGCCCTGGAGACGTCCAGGGGTGCCACGCCGACCCCCACGTCCCCCTCTCTTACTTACTCACTCTCCCCCTCGTCTCCCTCACCCTCTCCCGTGATGGCCGAGCGCGATCCTCGCCGCCGTTCGCCGTAGTCGTCACCAGAGCCACCCCCTCGCCCCTCCGACAAGCCCATTAGCTCCGCGTTGCCGTCCTCGACCTCCTCATCAACTCACGCGACGCCGGACGCCTCCAAGCGCCTCCCCGACGCCTTCTTCTTCCTCGGTCCGCCGAGATCGCCGGCAACGCCCCGACGACATCCGACCTCCCCCGAGCCCGCGGAGACGCGCTCTGCAACCGCCGTGAGCTCCTCTATCGATCCCCCCTCTTCCCTGCTTCGTTTGCTCGCCATAGACGCCGCCCCTTTCTCACCGTAGCACGCCGCCGCGCGAGCTCGACGCCGGCGTCACTCCGGTGGCCATTTGGTCAAGCGCGGGTGCTTAACTGTCACATCCCTAGTCTGATATGACCTAGGCTAGCTAGCCATTTGTGCATCATATTTAAAATTCATTTAAATTTGAAATGAGGATTGGTGGAACCCTCAGAATCATTTTTGAAAATGACCCAAATAAAAATTTCTCCAAAAGGGTTCAAGAAAATGCTCATGTTGCCCCCTGAAAATATTGGACAGAGATAAAAATCAAAGCAATATTTTTAGGAGCTCATGGACATTTTATTTTGGCCAATTGGATTAATTCGATAAATATTTGCATTGGAAATATATTTCTATATATATGAAATATGGCCCAAAAATTATGCCATTTATAAAAGAGCTCTGGAATAATATATCCAGCTCCTGCAAAAATTGGCATAATAAAATAAAATGATTTAATATATTTATTAAATCAAACAAATGTCAGAAAAAAATAGAAAAAAACAGAAATAAAAGAAGGAGGGGCTTACCTGGGGCTTCCCCTGTGCAGCCCAGCCGCAGCAGGCCGGCCCAGCCAGGAGGTGGCCCAGCCCACCAGGCCCCCCTCCTCTGTCGTCTTCCTTCCCGACAGGGGAACGGAGTGTGGCCGGCGCGCGCGCGCGCCACCGCGCCACGCCTCCTCCCTCCCTGTCTGCCTGTCCTCCCCTCGCTGCTCTGGATGGATTGCACGTCGCCACGCAGCCGCCCCGGTTCCTTTTCCCCTCCCTCTCGCTCATCTCCTCCTCTGGCTCCCCCTCACTCCCACCGAACGCGACCGCCGCCGCCGACGAGAACCACCACGGCCACCGGCCTCCCCTCGCCTCCCTGAGACGCTTCCCAGCTCCGCCTCGACTTCCTCTACCTCCTCGTCAAGCCTCGCACCTCCGGACGCGCTCCATCGCCGACGCCGTTGTCTTTTTCACCACCGACGCTGGAGATCGACTTCGCCGCCATCACCGTCAATTCGTCGGACGCAGGACGTCCCCGAGCACACCGGCCTGCTCTGCGAGTCCGCCGTGAGCCTCTCTTCCTTTCCCCTCATCTCTCTCTCTCGCGCGTGCCCTGTAGCCGCTGCCCCACGAGCGCCCGAAGCCGCCGTCCGCCATGGCCGGCGAGCTCCGTGCCCCCGAGCACCTCCGCCTCGCGTAGATAGCTCGATGTGCTCCTGCTGCCCCGTAGCTACCGCCTGTGCCCTCCGTTCGCTCGAACGCGAGCTGCAGCCCCACGCCCGCGCTATCCCGAACTCCGGCCGCCGCCGCGAGCGTTGCCCCGGCGAGCTCCGGCCGTCCCAGCTCCTCCCCCTGCCACCGTTGGATGCGCACGAGCCCCAGCTCCTCGTAGATGGGCTCGGCCATCGATTTGGTCGCCGGAGCCGCCGTTCCGATCAGCGCCGCCGCGTCTGTGTGCTCGCCGGCGTTGAACTCCGGTGGGATGACGTGGCCGCCATTAGCAGCTAACAGCCCGCTTAATTAACCCCCCCCCCCTGACGCTGACGAGTGGGCCCAGGGCTTAGTCAAAGCTGACCAGCCTAGGTTTGACTCGGGGTTAACCCCCTGTCACTGACGTGTGGGTCCCACACGTCAGATTTGACCTGGACAGCCGCGTTGACCCGCTGATGCAATGATGACGTCATGCTGACGCAATTATACCTTTTCTGGAATTAAAATAATTCAGAAAATCCAGAAAATGATTTAAACTTCAAAAATTCATATCAATTCAACCGTAGCTCAGATTTAAATAATTTATATATGAAAAAATATCAGAAAAATGCAATCTTTCCATCTGTACTAGTTTCATGCATGACAAACCAACCTATACATGCTGAATATGAGAAAACACATTATGGCATATATAAGAGACCTAATTTAGAAATGCATTTGAACCTTTGGTTCAAATGGACTTCAAACCAATTGAACACTAGTTGCATTAGCTCAACAGCATCACATCTACATGCCATGTTCATGCATCATATTGTTGCATATGATTGTGTTTTGATTGCCGGCACTGTTCCTTCTCGATAGGTCCTGCTCCGGAGACGTTCCAGAGTACCTGTCTGTGAAGCAGTGCCTCCCCCGTTGTTTTACCAGGCAAGCAAACCCCCTTGCTCATTTCAATAAAACCCTACTCTCTCGCTCCTGCTCTCAGATATTGCATTAGGACAACAACGATTCATCTGCTACTTTGTGCTGCGGTAGTTGAACCCATTCCTCTGCATGACCTGTCATTGCCACAGTAAATAGTTGAAACCCACTAGCATGTGTAGGAGTTGATTGAAGCCACTGATGTGTTCCTACCATGCTATGCCTGCTATTGCTTAGAGTTGTGTCAGGTCTGATTCATTGGGAATGAATTGGAGTGTTACGATATGTTCTGATGCTGAGAGTTAAGTGTGTGAACACGATTTGGTAAAGGTAGCGGTGAGAGGCCATGTAGGAGTACATGGTGGGTTGTCTCACTGGAACCGTCCTTAAGCACTGAGTTCTATGTATGTTGTCCAATGACTCGATACTACCACACATTGGGCTCCGGGCGCTCCAAGCCCTCTCGACTTACTAA